>NC_064425.1:567500-640000 GCF_023375975.1 Astyanax mexicanus
CTAACTGGAACTGTATTGTGTGTATATAAAACTAACTAAAAGGAACTGAAATTACTGATAGAACACCCTCATTTTCGTGTTTAATTTATATATAAGCGCTGTTGTACAGCGGAGAAACTGCAGAATTATGTATGGGATTACAATATGAGCACGAGGAGATAAAAGAGAAACAGGAGATACAGTGTGTGAGAACTCTCTCTCTCCCTTTCTCTCTCTCTTTCTCTCTCTCTCGTTTCTTAGATTGATCTCTCTGATGAGATACTAATAAAAACTAATAAAAACTAGCAAGCCCACCCTAAAAACAAATTAAAACTTACTGAACTGTAGGAGAAAAAATAAAAACAAAATAAAATTGAACTATAATAAAAATGAAAAATGTAATCACGTAGCTCCGGGCGCCTCCGCATTTGACAGCACTGTGTGTAGCTGTTCTTAAAAATCATTTTAATTAAAAAATATTTTTATGCTATGTTACAGTGTTAATTAACAATTTTGATCATATAACGCTCCTTCGGGCAGAACGTGCACGGGCTCGGGCTGGGTCAGGTGGGATTTTTTGGGCCCGATCTAACCTCTAGTGTAGAGGAGTGAAGAGGAGCTGAGAGGTTATCCGTATCTCTCAGAAGAGCAGAAGAACACATGGCAGCGTGTGATTCAGATCTTTTTCTCACCCCTCTGATTATCATCATCATCACTCCCGCATTCGAGAGCAGAGACGAGACACAAATTGGCCGCTGACAGCTGGCCCTGCTCGTCCATCCTGAGCAGAGATGTGAAATATAGCCTGATGGATGGGAGAAGGGCGTGCTGTCTGCTGGTGTTTCTGCTGAGTTTAACACTGTGTGATACGGTAGAACTCTTTCATCAGACAACACACAGATATCTCTTCATCCAGGCAGCAGAGAGACCCCGACTCTCTCTCTGATTCAGCTGCTACATGAAAACATCAACCCTGATACCCGAGGAAACAGACATCTCTATACTCTAAACCAGGGGTGGGTAACTGATTTCCCCAAGGGGCACCATGAGAAATTGGAATAGTGTTAGAGGGCCAGACTAATATACTTAACTTGGTTCTGCCGAATATTATTATTTTTATATATATATAAAAAAAACTGTAAATAAAACATTACAATAATACACATATACAATGTAGTGGATAATATAATTATGTAATAAACATGTGATGGTTCAGTTTAGAAACTGTAAACATTTTGCATTGTTTTAACTAAAACACAACACCACAACCTGACATAAAACCATAAAACAGCACGTTTATCAAAGTTCAGCATCACTTTAAATTAATAAAGAACAGTAAATTAAACATTACAGTGATGCAACGGTGCTGATTTACAGATTAACTATTACCTTCTAATTTACCAACAACCTCACACAGGCCGTACAATGCCCAGGTCTGCTCTAAACTATATAGTTTACTAGAGATACCACAGATCAACAAATTAACAGTCATTTTTGTTTTCATCTAGATTTTAACAATATAGAGAAACAGTAGGAACAAAAAGTGATGGATCTATACATTTCATAAAAAAAGCACAGAGCATTTATTTTAAAGATATATTTAAAAATAAATCAAGAAACAATAATAATCACTATTTCACATGCTAGGAACTTTTAACTATATTAAGCATATGCCTTAACAAAATCTAAACAAGGCAGAATTTGCCTTAACTTTATGATAAAGTAAGTAAAACTAGTCCAACTGAAAGCACTTCAACTTCAGTATTTATACCTTTATATTTAATACTCTGTTACAGCAGCATATTGTGTTGCAGTTGGATGATTTAAAGATAAATTTTCATTCTTTTAGAGTTTTGTACATTGTTTACACTTCAGAAAAATAATATATAATAATAATAATAATAATAATAATAATATAATATATAATAATAAATATATATTATTATTTTTTTAAATATTGAGATAAAATCGAATCGAATCGAATAGTGAGCAGAAGGTATCGTTACACCCCTATTAGAATATAATTTAAAGTATTCCTTGTTAGGCTTAGACACTAAACTTTCAAGTAAGAACTAAGTAAGGACTTTTTTATCCTTTATCCCTGATCTAAAGATCCTTCAGACCTCTATAATAACTAATTACTCATGCCATAAATAATTACTACATATAACTAGGGCTGCATTATATATCGTTTAAGCATCGTCATCGTAATGTGCGCATTTGCAATAGTTAGTTTCCAGAACACATTGCAATGTTTTGATTCTTGACACAAGAAGTAGATACACAGCGCTGTCTCTGTGTCTGTGTGAGTGACAGGCTGCTGCTGCCTGAGAAGCGCGAGGGGGAGGGGCAGAATTAAACACGAGGCTACCTCATGCATGTCCTCCATCCACATGGTTGGGCACGTGCTTCTAAACGTGAGCACGTGTGGAAAGCTGTGCTCCTCAGTCCAGCACAGTTTAGCAGCGCAAATATTTCCAGTTACAGCTGAATTCACACTTTTAATCCCAGAAAAACAAACGCTCTTATTTACCTTTTAAAAAGCATTTAAATGCTGATTAAAGGGCAGATTACTTTTGTTTTGCTGTTTTGCTTGGGTTTTGAGTTGAGCTCGGTGCTGACTCAGATCTTGATCGGTCCAGACATGAGACAGTGAGCAGGTGGGGGCGGGGCTGGAGACGTCATGGGCCCTGCATTGTTTAATATCGTGATATATATTGTCGAAAAAGAACATTTGCAATGTAATTTTTTTCCAATATCGTGCAGCCCTAATATAACCATTAATATTAATACAACATACACTGCACATGCTCGGGGCTGCAAAGCAAATCATCACCCCATGTGTATGTGGGAATCACCACACCTTCACACGAGCATCAAGACTTTGCATTAATACTGAACTCCAGCCCACTGGGTGAGCTCTAACACCGAGCCTGGAGCCATCCGTCTCCATTAGACCCCCCAGCCCACCAGCCCCGAGCGCCAGCAGCCATTAGCTCCTCAGACCTGTCTAAACACACAAACACACCCCGGCCTCCGTTCACCAGCTCACCCCCCCTCACACACCTTCTTACCGGAAGCTCGGCGGCGGCTCCTGCTCACCGAGGGTCATTAACTCTTAAATCAGCAGCCTCGGAGAGGAGCGTCTGCACTCGCGAGAGAAAAATCACTTTATTTAGGAAACGTTTTGGTGCATTAGTGCCTGAACTTGTTTATATTATAACAGCCAGGAGTTCCTGCAGAAACACCCCCCCACCCACCTCTCTCTTAACCCTTTAACAGAGCAGCATTTTTGTCCTTATTCTGCCTGATATTACACGCCTATATCTTTCATATATCTATTAAAGCATTACATAAAAAGGTTTTATTTTTGATAAGAAACGTTACTAAAAAATCCTGATTGTAATAGAAAATATAAATAAATATTGAAATAAATCCACAATTGTCAAAATATAATTAATAAAAATCATAAAATTGGGGCTTTCCTAAACCTTTACCATTTTTTAATCAATATTTTACTGAACACAAGTCAAACAATTTATGTTTTCCAAACCTTTCATTTGGTTTTGGGCATCTAGTTTTTGTGTTTATTTTCAAACATGTAGAATTTGAGTTGATTCCTGTTAAAACAGATCTGAAATTATTAAGTGTTATAAGAGTAAAGGGGTGAATAGCTTCTCTCAGTGTCCTGTAGGAGAATCTGTAATGAATGTAAGTAAATGTAAATGACTGCAGAGAAAAAGGGTTTTGTATCACCTTCACCTGTTAAGAGGTTACTTTACATTCTGGGTCAAACTGATCCGTTTTAAAGTTGGAAGATCTTTATATAATATAAAAATGGTTTATCTCATATATTTGCAACCACCCGCTGCATAAACAAAAACTTCCGTATTTTTGTTGCACTATAAGGCGCATTGCATTTTTTTTAATGCATAATACATCAAAACATAATTAAGACAAAAAGCATTAATTATAACAACAACAGTGCACAAAAAGCCAACAGGGCTTGTACCAGGCACTTTTCCATGAGTCATGCCATAATAATGCAATTTTTGTATTTTGTGTCAAATGCTTTGGACAAACCAATAAATATTCCTATGATTATTGGTCATTATTGTCGAGTGACTTTAAGCTAACTTAAGTTAAGTAAAACTAAGCTAAGTAAACAAAACTGTAATAAAAAAAAGACTTTCTTTTAAAGTTAAACTGGTGCTGGATGTTAATCTACACAGATATCTCTCCTGAAAACTCTTCTTTATTTGGGTGAGTAAAGTAATCCATTGCTGGAGCATTAGCATTAGTGGCTAACCGCTCCAGCAGTGCTAGCCGGGGTTAGGAGCAGGCTACAGGCCGATAACACTTACGTCTGAAAAGAAAATAGCGGTAAGCGGCTAATGCTAATGCTGCTCCAGTCACTCCTGTACTTCAGTGGAGTGACTTTACTGCTCCTTAATACCTGACTGGTAGAATTCATACATAAGGAGCACCGGATTATAAGGAGCTCTGATGATTTTGGGGAAAATTAAAGGATTTTAGATGAGCATTAAAGTGCACGAAAAATACGGTAAAACAAAATTACAATGTTACGTTTCAATGTTATGTAAAACTCTTGTGTTTTATATATGTTGGTCTTTTTTTTAAGTGTCAAAGATGTTTAGATGTTTAAAAAAACATGTATTTTGTATTTTAATGAGAAACGAGTGAATTATACTAATTGAACATTACCTGTTAGAGGTAAGGAACACTATTGCACTAAATATTGATAGAATAATTAGTAATGGAGTTAGTAATAAAATATTTACACTGCTTGATAGGATTATTTTTTGGATTTCAGATATAATGAATAAAATCATAGTATTGGTTTACCTGTTAAAATCCCTTAGCCTCCTATGGAGCCTAAATCAATCATTATGTATAATCAGCAGTGTATTACACACATCATACCACCACTTACTTTATTAAGTGCCTTTAAAAAGCTCTAGAATATGGAGAACAGGGTTGAGAAACGCTGCTGTAACGTGACGTCTGTTTCTTTGTAGGAACGTCTTGAGCTGAGCACTGCTGTAATTTTATTATTCCAAGCTGAAAAAAGTCATTTTTGGAGCCGGTGGGTCGTGTGTGTACCTGTAAACAATTTTGTATGAGTAACGTAAGATAGCGTGATCAGAGGAGGACAACAACAAAAGCAGAGTAAACATTTAAACGTTGTTGTAACCCTCAGGTGGCCTCTGTTCGCATCTGGCCGTCTGAGTGGAGATGGGGGACAGGTCTCCGACAGGTTTCCCCCACTGCGTTTTAATTGCTTCTGTGAGGAATCGCTGTGTGATTCAGCTTTTAAAATGAAATTTGCGGCGTAATAAAGCGCGAGAGCAGAGCGGAGCGGAGCGAGAGAGTTCAGGAAGAGTTCAGCGCTCAGATCCACATCCCCCAAAACCTTCTCATCATCCTCCCTCCTCCTCCTCAGAGACGTTTTTTTGTTCTGTGTTGTTTTGTGTCACCACATTTTGTAATAAACATGTACTTAACAAAAAAAGGTGAAATAACTGAAAACATGTTTTATATTCTAGTTTCTTCAAAATAGCCCCCTTTGCTCTGATTACTGCTTTACACACTCTTGGCATCATTCTCTCAATGAGCTTCTCTAAAAGAGGTGGCCACCTGAAATGAAAAGTTTTCCAGCAGTCTTGAAGGAAGGAAGGAGTTCCCAGAGGTGTTTATTAGCACTTGTTGCTCCTTTGTCTTCTTCACTCTGTGCTCCAGCTCACCCCAAACCATCTGGATTGGGTTCAGGTCCGGTGACTGTGGAGGTTCAGCTCATTTTTTATTAAGTACATAAAACTCCACATGTGTTCATTCATAGTTTTGATGCTTCAGTGAGAATCTACAATGTAAATAGTCATGAAAATAAAGAAAACGCATTGAAAAAGAGAAGAAGGTGTTTTTATCGATTGTTTAAATTAGTTTAAATGCAAAGATACAGGTTGTGATTTTTCTTTCTTTTTCTCTTTTCTTTATGATCTGTTTTTATGTGTCTATATGTTTTTTAAAAAACTGAAATAAACTGAACTGAACACTCCGGTGGAGGAGAGTTACTGTGTGAAAATCTATTCTCTGGTTCTCAGGGCAGCGTTAGAGTTCAGCTCCGGACCCTAATTTTAACCTGCCGCTGTGAGCCGGACTCGCCTTTTCGGAGGGAAGTGGAGGAGGGAGCCTGACCCCCGCAGCAGGAAGAGACCCGTACGCCTCCGAGTGTCCCCCGTGTCCCTCCGTCACAGTGTCCCCGGGGACGGCAGCCTGGCAGAACACTGAGTCTCACTTTCCCAGCAGCTCCTCCACACGCCAGCGCCTGACCTGAACCACTAAACCGCTGGTTCCCAGGCCTGTGCCCTACTTCCCCCGTCACCCTTCTCTGGCCGTCCCCCAGTTCCTGTTCCTTCCTCTTTCCTTAACTTTGTATTTGCATCACATCTACAGTACCTACAGCTCTGTAAAGAATGAAGAGATCACTTCAGTTTCTGAATCAGTTTCTCTGATTTTGCTATTTATAGGTTTATGTTTGAGTAAAATGAACATTGTTGTTTTATTCTATAAACTACAGACAACATTTCTCCCAAATTACAAATAAAAATATTCTCATTTAGAGCATTTATTTACAGAAAATGAGAAATGACTGAAATAACAAAAAAGATGCAGAGCTTTCAGACCTCAAATAATACAAAGAAAACAAGTTCATATTCATAAAGTTTTAAGAGTTCAGAAATAATCAATATTTGGTGGAATAACCCTGGATTTTAATCACAGTTTTTGAATCGCAGCATCTTGGCATCATGTTCTCCTCCACCAGTCTTACACACTGCTTTTGGATAACTTTATGCTGCTTTACTCCTGGTGTAAAAATTCAAGCAGTTCAGTTTGGTGGTTTGATGGTTTGTGATCATCCATCTTTCCAGAGGTTTTTAATTTGGTAAAATAAAAGATTTTTTTTCTGTATACGTATCAAGTGTTCACTTTTAGAAGAGATTATAGGAGAGAATAGCTTATTTCAAAAGGCATAATATAATGATGAATGCTTTCCCAACAAGCAACATGCAAACAGTTTGTAAGTTAAGACAAAATATCGCCCTTCTTTTTTCCATTTTTCAACTACCCTAAATTTCACACTTCAATTAGTAAAGTAAATAGTGAATTAAATATATTCATATATTATGAGTAGAAAACATCTTTCTCCAAGCATCCATTAATTCATTAATTTAACGCAGGATTTGGCTCAATCCCTCCCTAAAAAAGAGCCAAATCTAAGTTCAGCAGGCTGTACACTCGGATGTGTAGAGAATCAGAAAGCTATTCAGGGTGGAAGCGAGGATTCCCCTGAGACCTGGTCTGGAGGGAAAGCCTGAAAGTGCCTTTCTATTCCGGCTCTGGAATGCAGGGATTGCCTCCCGGTTCCCAAGGTATAAGTGAGATTAGAACAGAACCCAGCTTTTAAAGACCTCAGCTTACTTCTAGCAGGAGCGGGGTATTAAAAAAGAGGCATGCAGATGTGGAAGAGCAAACGCACAGACAAAACAAATGAAACTGAAGAAAGTACGCAAGCTTGTGATCTCACAAATGCACATTTGGCTTCTTGCAACACTCAAGAACTTGACGAAATTTGGCAGAATGTATATGGAAACTATAAGCCTAAGGGTGTACTCACAGTAGGCATGGTTTGGATGAATCATGAGCCTGCACTCACACTGCGTTTAAACAATACGTGCCCGAGCACCCTTACACCATTACTCACCACTCACTGCTCAGTAGGCCAGCTGGTGTTGTGCTGAATTCAGCATCCCCACCATGAAAAGCACCCTCTCTTGGGAGCCTGCAATAGTCATGGGTTATCTCAGTCACAGTTACACACATAGTGACATAGCGCATGCTCCCGTGAGAGGGTGCTTTTCACAGCGGGGGTGCTAAATTCGGCATAAAACCACCATGTTTGTTTGCAGGAAAGTCGCATCACTGGCATCATCTTGTTTCTTGCTTGAGCACCGTACCCTCCTCCAGATGTTGGAGGTAGGTGGTCCATCACAAACACTGGAGATATTAGCCAAAAGCATTCTCTGAGGGAGGCGACTCTGACCCCGCCCCTAAACTGTCAGAACCACCCCTTTCAACACTTGAGCGCAAAAAAACTCAGTCAAGCAAAAACAGCAGCAGCAGGTAATTCTCATGGCGCACAAGGAGAACTGTGAATTCGAGAAGGGATAAAAAAACACCTGAGAGGAGAAAAATGAAGCTTGAGAGTGAAGTTAAAACACGCTGGGAAATTGTTTTTACCTGGTATTTTTGCGCCTATGACTTTTGACATTGATGTGACACCATAGCCCACTTCAAACCGAGGGGTATGAGAATCACTGGTAAGATTCAGCATCACTACACGCTTGCAGCATCACTACACGCCTTCAGCATCACTACACGCCCTCAGCATCACTACACGCTCTCAGCATCATTACACGCCTGCAGCATCACTACACGCCTGCAGCATCACTACACGCTCTCAGCATCATTACACGCCTTCAGCATCACTACACGCCCTCAGCATCACTACACGCTCTCAGCATCATTACACGCCTTCAGCATCACTACACGCCCTCAGCATCACTACACGCCCTCAGCATCACTACACGCCTGCAGCATCACTACACGCCTGCAGCATGACTACACGCTTGCAGCATCACTACACGCCTTCAGCATCACTACACGCTCTCAGCATCATTACATGCCTGCAGCATCACTACACACCTGCAGCATCACTACACGCCTGCAGCATCACTACACGCCCTCAGCATCACTACACGCCTGCAGCATCACTACACACCCTCAGCATCACTACACGCCTGCAGCATCACTACACGCCTGCAGCATCACTACACACCCTCAGCATCACTACACGCCTGCAGCATTACTACACGCCTGCAGCATCACTACAAGCCTGCAGCATCACTACACGCCTGCAGCATCACTACACGCCCTCAGCATCACTACACGCCCTCAGCATCCCTACACGCCCTCAGCATCACTACACGCCCTCAGCATCCATACACGCCCTCAGCATCACTACACGCCTGCAGCATCACTACACGCCTGCAGCATCACCACACGCCCTCAGCATCACTACACGCCCTCAGAATCACTACACGACCTCAGCATCACTACACACCCTCAGCATCACTACACGCTCTCAGCATCACTACACGCCCTCAGCATCACTACACACCCTCAGCATAACTACACGCCCTCAGCATAACTACACGCCTGCAGCATCACCACACGCCCTCAGCATCACTACACACCCTCAGCATCACTACACGCTCTCAGCATCACTACACGCCCTCAGCATCACTACACGCCCTCAGCATAACTACACGCCTGCAGCATCACTAAACACCTGCAGCATCACTAAACACCCTCAGCATCACTACACGCTCTCAGCATCACTACACACCCTCAGCATAACTACACACCTGCAGCATCACTACACGCCTGCAGCATCACTACACGCCCTCAGCATCACTACACGACCTCAGCATCACTACACGCCCTCAGCATCACTACACGACCTCAGCATCACTACACGACCTCAGCATCACTACACGCCAGCAGCATCACTACACGCCTGTAGCATCACTACACGCCCTCAGCATCCCTACACGCCCTCAGCATCACTACACGCCCTCAGCATCCCTACACGCCCTCAGCATCCCTACACGCCCTCAGCATCACTACACGCCTGCAGCATCACTACACGCCCTCAGCATCACTACACGCCTGCAGCATCACTACACACCCTCAGCATCACGACACGCCTGCAGCATCACTACACGCCTGCAGCATCACTACACACCCTCAGCATCACTACATGCCTGCAGCATCACTACACGCCTGCAGCATCACTACACGCCTGCAGCATCACTACACGCCCTCAGCATAACTACACGCCTGCAGCATCACTAAACACCTGCAGCATCACTAAACACCCTCAGCATCACTACACGCTCTCAGCATCACTACACACCCTCAGCATAACTACACACCTGCAGCATCACTACACGCCTGCAGCATCACTACACGCCCTCAGCATCACTACACGACCTCAGCATCACTACACGCCCTCAGCATCACTACACGACCTCAGCATCACTACACGACCTCAGCATCACTACACGCCAGCAGCATCACTACACGCCTGTAGCATCACTACACGCCCTCAGCATCCCTACACGCCCTCAGCATCACTACACGCCCTCAGCATCCCTACACGCCCTCAGCATCCCTACACGCCCTCAGCATCACTACACGCCTGCAGCATCACTACACGCCCTCAGCATCACTACACGCCTGCAGCATCACTACACACCCTCAGCATCACGACACGCCTGCAGCATCACTACACGCCTGCAGCATCACTACACACCCTCAGCATCACTACATGCCTGCAGCATCACTACACGCCTGCAGCATCACTACACGCCTGCAGCATCACTACACGCCCTCAGCATCCCTACACGCCCTCAGCATCACTACACGCCCTCAGCATCCCTACACGCCCTCAGCATCACTACACGCCCGCAGCATCACTACACGCCTGCAGCATCACCACACGCCCTCAGCATCACTACACGCCCTCAGAATCACTACACGACCTCAGCATCACTACACACCCTCAGCATCACTACACGCTCTCAGCATCACTACACACCCTCAGCATAACTACACGCCTGCAGCATCACTATACGCCTGCAGCATCACTAAACACCCTCAGCATCACTACACGCTCTCAGCATCACTACACACCCTCAGCATAACTACACACCTGCAGCATCACTACACGCCTGCAGCATCACTACACGCCCTCAGCATCACTACATGACCTCAGCATCACTACACGCCCTCAGCATCACTACACGACCTCAGCATCACTACACGACCTCAGCATCACTACACGCCTGCAGCATCACTACACGCCTGCAGCATCACTACACGCCCTCAGCATCACTACATGCCTGCAGCATCACTACACGCCCTCAGCATCACTACACACCTGCAGCATCACTACACGCCCTCAGCATCACTACACGCCTGCAGCATCACTACACGCCCTCAGCATCACTACACGCCTGCAGCATCACTACACGCCTGCAGCATCACTACACGCCCTCAGCATCACTACACGCCTGCAGCATCACTACACACCCTCAGCATCACTACACGCCTGCAGCATCACTACACGCCTGCAGCATCACTACACACCCTCAGCATCACTACACGCCTGCAGCATTACTACACGCCTGCAGCATCACTACAAGCCTGCAGCATCACTACACGCCTGCAGCATCACTACACGCCCTCAGCATCACTACACGCCCTCAGCATCCCTACACGCCCTCAGCATCACTACACGCCCTCAGCATCCATACACGCCCTCAGCATCACTACACGCCTGCAGCATCACTACACGCCTGCAGCATCACCACACGCCCTCAGCATCACTACACGCCCTCAGAATCACTACACGACCTCAGCATCACTACACACCCTCAGCATCACTACACGCTCTCAGCATCACTACACGCCCTCAGCATCACTACACACCCTCAGCATAACTACACGCCCTCAGCATAACTACACGCCTGCAGCATCACCACACGCCCTCAGCATCACTACACACCCTCAGCATCACTACACGCTCTCAGCATCACTACACGCCCTCAGCATCACTACACGCCCTCAGCATAACTACACGCCTGCAGCATCACTAAACACCTGCAGCATCACTAAACACCCTCAGCATCACTACACGCTCTCAGCATCACTACACACCCTCAGCATAACTACACACCTGCAGCATCACTACACGCCTGCAGCATCACTACACGCCCTCAGCATCACTACACGACCTCAGCATCACTACACGCCCTCAGCATCACTACACGACCTCAGCATCACTACACGACCTCAGCATCACTACACGCCAGCAGCATCACTACACGCCTGTAGCATCACTACACGCCCTCAGCATCCCTACACGCCCTCAGCATCACTACACGCCCTCAGCATCCCTACACGCCCTCAGCATCCCTACACGCCCTCAGCATCACTACACGCCTGCAGCATCACTACACGCCCTCAGCATCACTACACGCCTGCAGCATCACTACACACCCTCAGCATCACGACACGCCTGCAGCATCACTACACGCCTGCAGCATCACTACACACCCTCAGCATCACTACATGCCTGCAGCATCACTACACGCCTGCAGCATCACTACACGCCTGCAGCATCACTACACGCCCTCAGCATCCCTACACGCCCTCAGCATCACTACACGCCCTCAGCATCCCTACACGCCCTCAGCATCACTACACGCCCGCAGCATCACTACACGCCTGCAGCATCACCACACGCCCTCAGCATCACTACACGCCCTCAGAATCACTACACGACCTCAGCATCACTACACACCCTCAGCATCACTACACGCTCTCAGCATCACTACACACCCTCAGCATAACTACACGCCTGCAGCATCACTATACGCCTGCAGCATCACTAAACACCCTCAGCATCACTACACGCTCTCAGCATCACTACACACCCTCAGCATAACTACACACCTGCAGCATCACTACACGCCTGCAGCATCACTACACACCCTCAGCATCACTACATGACCTCAGCATCACTACACGCCCTCAGCATCACTACACGACCTCAGCATCACTACACGACCTCAGCATCACTACACGCCTGCAGCATCACTACACGCCTGCAGCATCACTACACGCCCTCAGCATCACTACATGCCTGCAGCATCACTACACGCCCTCAGCATCCCTACACGCCCTCAGCATCCCTACACGCCCTCAGCATCCCTACACGCCCTCAGCATCCCTACACGCCCTCAGCATCACTACACGCCTGCAGCATCACTACACGCCCTCAGCATCACTACACACCTGCAGCATCACTACACGCCCTCAGCATCACTACACGCCTGCAGCATCACTACACGCCCTCAGCATCACTACACGCCTGCAGCACCACTACACGCCTGCAGCATCACTACACGCCTGCAGCATCACTACACGCTCTCAGCATCACTACACGCTCTCAGCATCACTACACACCTGCAGCATCACTACACGCCTGCAGCATCACTACACGCCCTCAGCATCACTACATGACCTCAGCATCACTACACGCCCTCAGCATCACTACACGACCTCAGCATCACTACACGACCTCAGCATCACTACACGCCTGCAGCATCACTACACGCCTGCAGCATCACTACACGCCCTCAGCATCACTACACGCCTGCAGCATCACTACACGCCCTCAGCATCCCTACACGCCCTCAGCATCCCTACACGCCCTCAGCATCCCTACACGCCCTCAGCATCACTACACGCCTGCAGCATCACTACACACCCTCAGCATCACTACACACCTGCAGCATCACTACACGCCCTCAGCATCACTACACGCCCTCAGCATCCCTACACGCCCTCAGCATCACTACACGCCTGCAGCATCACTACACGCCCTCAGCATCACTACACACCTGCAGCATCACTACACGCCCTCAGCATCACTACACGCCTGCAGCATCACTACACGCCCTCAGCATCACTACACGCCTGCAGCATCACTACACGCCTGCAGCATCACTATACGCCTGCAGCATCACTAAACACCCTCAGCATCACTACACGCTCTCAGCATCACTACACGCCCTCAGCATAACTACACACCTGCAGCATCACTACACGCCTGCAGCATCACTACACGCCCTCAGCATCACTAAACACCCTCAGCATCACTACACGCTCTCAGCATCACTACACGCCCTCAGCATAACTACACACCTGCAGCATCACTACACGCCTGCAGCATCACTACACGCCCTCAGCATCACTACATGACCTCAGCATCACTACACGCCCTCAGCATCACTACACGACCTCAGCATCACTACACGCCCTCAGCATCACTATACGCCTGCAGCATCACTACACGCCTGCAGCATCACCACACGCCCTCAGCATCACTACACGACCTCAGCATCACTACACGACCTCAGCATCACTACACGCCCTCAGCATCACTACACGCTCTCAGCATCACTACACGCCTGCAGCATCACTACAGGCCTGCAGCATCACTACACGCCTGCAGCATCACTACACGCCTGCAGCATCACTACACGACCTCAGCATCACTACACGCCTGCAGCATCACTACACGCCTGCAGCATCACTACACGCCCTCAGCATCACTACACGCCTGCAGCATCACTACACGCCCTCAGCATCACTACACGCCTGCAGCATCACTACACGCCTGCAGCATCACTACACGCCCTCAGCATTACTACACGCCTGCATCATCACTACACGCCCTCAGCATCACTACACGCCTGCATCATCACTACACGCCCTCAGCATCACTACACGCCTGCAGCATCACTACACGCCCTCAGCATCACTACACGCCCTCAGCATTACTTCACGCCTGCAGCATTACTACACGCCCGCAGCATCACTACACGCCTGCAGCATCACTACACGCCTGCAGCATCACTACACGCCCTCAGCATCACTACACGCCCTCAGCATCACTACACGCCTGCAGCATCACTACACGCCTGCAGCATCACTACACGACCTCAGCATCACTACACGCCTGCAGCATCACTACACGCCCTCAGCATCACTACACGCCCTCAGCATTACTACACGCCTGCATCATCACTACACGCCCTCAGCATCACTACACGCCTGCAGCATCACTACACGCCTGCAGCATCACTATACGCCTGCAGCATCACTACACGCCTGCAGCATCACCACACGCCCTCAGCATCACTACACGACCTCAGCATCACTACACGACCTCAGCATCACTACACGCCCTCAGCATCACTACACGCTCTCAGCATCACTACACGCCTGCAGCATCACTACAGGCCTGCAGCATCACTACACGCCTGCAGCATCACTACACGCCTGCAGCATCACTACACGACCTCAGCATCACTACACGCCTGCAGCATCACTACACGCCTGCAGCATCACTACACGCCCTCAGCATCACTACACGCCTGCAGCATCACTACACGCCCTCAGCATCACTACACGCCTGCAGCATCACTACACGCCTGCAGCATCACTACACGCCCTCAGCATTACTACACGCCTGCATCATCACTACACGCCCTCAGCATCACTACACGCCTGCATCATCACTACACGCCCTCAGCATCACTACACGCCTGCAGCATCACTACACGCCCTCAGCATCACTACACGCCCTCAGCATTACTTCACGCCTGCAGCATTACTACACGCCCGCAGCATCACTACACGCCTGCAGCATCACTACACGCCTGCAGCATCACTACACGCCCTCAGCATCACTACACGCCCTCAGCATCACTACACGCCTGCAGCATCACTACACGCCTGCAGCATCACTACACGACCTCAGCATCACTACACGCCTGCAGCATCACTACACGCCCTCAGCATCACTACACGCCCTCAGCATTACTACACGCCTGCATCATCACTACACGCCCTCAGCATCACTACACGCCTGCAGCATCACTACACGCCCTCAGCATCACTACACGCCCTCAGCATTACTACACGCCTGCAGCATTACTACACGCCTGCAGCATCACTACACGCCCTCAGCATCACTACACGCCTGCAGCATCACTACACGCCCTCAGCATCACTACACGCCCTCAGCATCACTACACGCCTGCAGCATCACTACACGCCCTCAGCATCACTACACGCCCTCAGCATCCCTACACGCCCTCAGCATCACTACACGCCCTCAGCATCACTACACGCCTGCAGCATCACCCTTTGGAGCAAATCACTTTAATGATGCCGCTTCCAGTCAGCCTCCGCTGTTCAGGTGTGTGGTGATGAGCAGGGTGCCCCCGGCTCTGCCAGCGGTGAGCGGGCACAGTGATTACACAGGGTGACACCCTCGAGAATGGGGACACGGGGACGGTGGTCACCGTGGCGTCAGAGGGTGTTCATGTGTTCAGGAGACGGGAGAAGGAAGGGGGAGGGGGGGTAGACGCCGCCTTGCTGGAAAACAGAGGTGTCAGAAGCACTTTCTCTTCTTTAATAACGGCTGCATTCACGCCAGCGGCAGCTCCGCGACGACTGGGGGTGGAGGGGTGTGTGTGTGTGTGGGGTTGGGTACAGAGCATGGAGAATGTGTGTGAAAGGAGTGTGAGGAGTGGGAGGAGTGGGAGTGTGTGTCAGGGCTGACACTGAGGGCCATTGTGGAGACGACGCACGGGATGAAAAAGGTCACGCTGAGCACCACGCTCTTCATAATCACAAGAGGCGGCAGGGCTGATACACACTGGCAACTGTGTGTGTGTGTGTGTGTGTGTGTGTGTTTACGTGAGTGTGTGGGCGTGTCACTCTGGAACCTCCATCACATGTCTCGTCAGTGATGGCTTATGATGGGCTGCACACACACACGCACACGTAGTTACATCTGATGAGGGAAGTAGAGTGGAGTGTGTTATAAAAGTATGGTTAAGAAAGAACAGGTGCAGCAATTAAGAGGTTAATAAAAAGGTGTAAAGTTAGATCAGCTCTGACACTCAGACCAGCATATGATGTAGTATATACACCTTCACCTGTACATTTTTGCTGTATTTCTGTCTTGATGGTGGGAAACACAGATGCGCTACTGACCGAGTAAAACCCTGACAACAGTCAACAGTCAGTCAGCTGCGCAACCAGAGCACTTCTTTACCACAGCAAAAAAAAAAAAAAAAAACATCTCGCCCAGAGTACCTATAAGGTATTATAAGAACTATTTTTTTTTCTGACATTTAAGATAAATTTAAGATTTATTTAGATGTATGTTCAGCACACAGACTTTATAACTGTAGCTTAATATAGCAGATATAAGCATTCTGCTGTTAAAGAAAGAGGGAGAATGAGCATCGTCAAATTCTCTCTCACATCCTGCAGTTTTGGAAATTAAAAAAAAATAAAAGAAAATAAATGTATTTTATTTCACTTCGCTATTATTTAACTGAAATTCACTTTAATATATTTGTCCTCAAGCTATTACATTCTTCTCAAGCGGAGAATAAACACTCAAACCAGCATATGGTATAGTATATACACCTACACCTGTACATTTCTGCTGTGTTTCTGTCTTGGTGGTGGGAAACAGATGCGCTACTGACCGATTTAAACCCTAACAACAGTCAAAAGTCAACAGTCAGCCGTGCAACTAGAACACACCATCATTTCTTTACCACAGCAAAAAAACTAAATATCTTGCCCAGAGGCTTCAGCAATCAACCATATAAATAAATATACTTAAAAATCTGCACAGTAACTATAAGGTATTATTAGTTATATTTCTTTTTTCTGACATTTATAAAGACTGAGTTTTAAATTCAGTACATGGTTTTAATAACTGTAGCTTAATATAGCAGATACAGGCATTCTTTTGTTAGAGAATGAGCATAACAGGCCAGCATATGGTTACGTCTACATCTGATCCAGCTCAGAATGGCTGATTGGTTGGTGGGTTCTTCTCACTTCTGAATCACATAGAAAAATGAAAGATAATGCAGAATAAGGCAGAGAGAATGGCTTTATGGTCTCCATATAGAACAAATATAAATAAAATGCACAAGGAGCACTAAAGTGGCCGAAGGTTGAAGAAGAAGGTTTAGAACAAAACTTCAGGGACTCATAAACAACACTATTGATCTAAAATATCCAGTGGGCTTTAAAACAAAATTACAAAAATCTCTCATCGAGAAGCAGCTTGACTGACAAGGAGGGTCCGCAACAAGCACTTCCTGTGTGTTAGACCCTCCCTTTCCATCAGAAATCGCAGTGTGTAAAAGTGTTATAGTGCTGGTAAAAGTGTTTTTGCGTCTTGTAAATTTGTCAAAATCTTTTGTAATTTTGTTTTCTGACATGTTAATTTTTTTGCACTTCAGGGCCACCGTACCTAACAGTACAGTATAAAAAAAACAACAACAAAAAAAAACAGTAATATACTTTGAAACTGCCAGAATATTGAAAGAATACCGTTATGTGCATTTTTGGCCATACCCCCAGCACTACTTTGCAATTAAACTTTGTTAAGTATCTGGGCATGCCTACGTCTCATCTGGCCTGCACCAAAATATAATGTATTATATAAACAAAATGATTTTTCTAATTCTGTTCATTTCCACCCGACCAAAAACACTCGAAAGCATGTCGAGTCGTAATTACGACCTGCAGCCTCCGTAAGTAGGAATTTTTTAAGGTAGGATTTGAGAGCAGCATTAGTCCAGAGCCGGGAGCAGCTGTCGAGTTTCTGTTAAGTGCAGTTTCTGCTTCAGCCCTGCAGTCGAGATGTTGAGGAGCTTCAAAGCAGCACTGGGTCCATAATGGCAGCTGAGAAGGAGCCATATGGAGAATCAGCAGACAAGCAAAAGCTAAAACACATGGGTGAGGTTACATCCAGGGACAGCAGATAAGCCCGCAGTGAGGCTCCACAGGCTGGCTGGGTTTGGCAATATCTGTAAAATGACAGCTAACAGAGATCCTGCAGATCCAGGACTCAGAACTCAGGACTGTCAGAAGCTTTGAAGCGGTGGAGTCGTTGGGTTTTGAAGTGAAGGACTCTGGAATTACGTATTACGTATCACCACTATCAAGAAACCCAATACAGCAAAACCCCTTAAAGAGGTACTACAGAATAATTCTCCAGTCAAGGGCAGGTAACTTGTTTGATAGTCTTCCATCACTCAATCTGAGGATATTTTATAGCGCACTGAACTTCGGATGGCCTCCACCTCTTAAGCCCTGTCCACACAAATCTGTATATTCTTAAAAACAGAGGTTTTTGTCTCTGTTTTTCAAAAAAAATAGCCCTGTCCACACAGAAACGCCATCCCACTCAAAAACTTCATTTTCTAAATTGCCCAAAAGCCCGTAGAGTGTTAAAACTGAGCTTTTAAAAACATTTTTTTAGGAAACATTTATACAAGTGAAAACTGTTCAGAACAATAACTGATTAACTATCATTGCAACACTGAAGAAGCATAGACCTATTACTTAAGAGCAATGATTATTAAGGAAAGATCTCCAAAAGGTTAAAACATAGCAATGCACCTTTTTTTTAAACACAGTTTGATTTGTTACTTTGCTATATTGTGATTATCATACCATAGCTTTATATAAAATAAAAATAGCATTAAAAAACAGACGCCTAAGTCACAGATTGTTTTCTTGAGCCCGACTCGAGGAAAGTGGCGGGAAATCTCAGGCCCCAGTTAGGGTCGGATTTGAGCAGAGAATCTAAGCTCCACACAGCTTCACTATTAGTGGATTTTTCAAAAATCTCCACCTTGTTAGGTGTTATTGATAAGCTAGGTTTTTTTTAGTGACTGAAAACGCTGTTCTTATGTGGATGGAAGGCCAAAACGGAGCCAAAACCTCCCTTTATTTGAAAAATCTCCCGATGCGTCTGGACGGAGCCTTAGATGAAGCACAAAAAAATAATAATAATTAAATAAATAAAAAACAGGAGCAGGGACTCAGTTTTAGACCCATAGTTGGGTGTGATTTATTAAGGAGTGCCACTCAACTCTCACTGTGAGCAATGGAGAGTCCTGACCCCTGCAGGACGAGGCTAAATGTGGCAGAGAGAGACTTTCAGTTCCCATGCTGTCATATTTACCCAGTGCTATTTTGGAAGAGCTCTGTTCTCTCTGAGCTCAGTGCTGCTCGAGTCCTCTCCTCCCCTCTGGAGCTCGGGTTATGTGAAAAGCCAGGGAGAGGAGAGAGTGCCAAACTGGCCATCGCAGCCCCACCGAGCGTCCCCAAACGCCGGGGTCCCCGGGGGCCGTGTGGCCTGAGAGAGACGGATGGGGTGGGGGGTGGTGGTTTTGCTGGAAGTGAGTTGGGGGGGCTGAACAGGGGCCAAGGCTTGCACTTCTGCTTCCTGACCTGGCAGTGATTCACAGAGACTCTGCTAAGTGCTATTTCCTAAATACACTCGCTTTTCATAACAGTCTTACCACATCGCCTTCCTCTAAAAAACAGCCCCAGCATCCCGCATCTCTTCACTCGCTCAAACCCACTCAAACTCCATCTGTGAGCACAAAGCCTCAATCTCTCAATCTCTCAATTTCCAAATCTCTCAATCTCTCAATTTCTAAATCTCTCTATTTCTCAAATTTTCAATCTCTCAATCTGTCAATTTATCAATCTCTCAATTTATCAATCTCTCAATTTCTAAGAATTCTCAATCTCTCAATCTTTCAATCTCTCAATTTCTCAATCTCTCAATCTATTAATCTCTCAATCTCTCAATTTCTCAGTCTCTCAATTTCTCAATCTCTCAATTTCTCAATCTCGCAATTTTTCAAATTCTCAGTCTCTCAATTTCTCAATTTCTCAATCTCTTAATCTCTCAATTTCTCAATCTCTCAATCTCTCAATTTCTCAAATTCTCAGTCTCTCAATTTCTCAATCTTTCAATTTCTCAATCTTTCAATTTCTCATATTCTCAATTCTCAAATTCACAACACGACATGCTAACAGCTTCTTCCCCAGAGCTGTAGCACTCCTGCACTCCTGATTCTGACAACTTTACAGAATACACAATACACACAATAACAATACACACAATAACTTACACTATAGATGTACTGACAAATGGTATTGCATGGAAATATGCTAAGTAAGACTGAATAAATATATATATAGGAATATGAGGAATGTGGTCCAATATGTGACGGAGTAATTATGAGTAAAGTTCAGGTACAGAATCAGTTGTGTGGGGAGTACCGGGTGCAGAATGCTGTATGTAGGATAATATGGGGAAGTCTGATAGATGCAGTATAAAATAAAGTAAAGTACAGGGTGCAGAGTTTGTATTGGTGTCAGTGGGGAGGGTTGGGCAGAACACTGTTCTATTCTACTGGCTGTTCCACAGCCTGGTCGCCCGGGGGAAGAAGCTGTTTCAGAACTGGCTGATTATTTTCAGAAGACATCTCTTTCCTAGTCTCTTCTTCTTCTTCTTCTTCTTCTTCGGTCTAAAGCCCTCGGCCCTCTTACCTCCCCATCTTCTCGAGCCTCTCTGTAATTTGCTCATGAGAAGAGCATTTGGAAGCCATCAGTAACTGAAACCCTAAACAAAGCTTTATTATTGTGCGGTAATCTAAGCTTGAAAGCCGTAGATGAAAGAGGTAAATTTTTATTGTTACGGGCACTTAGTGAAATTGGGTTTTTGTTCCTTTAGGCTCTTTTTCTCCATGAAATAAGGACATAACATAGACATATATATATATGCTCACTCCTGGGCTGGAACTATTCTGTTTCTTCAGGTTGTGGGAGTCTCCATGTGTATATATGTGTATAAGTGTGTGTGTATAAGTGTGTGTGTATATATGTGTATAAGTGTGTGTGTGTGTGTGTTTTGTAAACTGCTATCTTGATGACTTGCATGTTGGTGCCTGATCAAAGCACTCCACAATCTTCCTCACTAATTGCACAAATATCTTCAGAGTGGCTCTAAAGCTCAGGTTCCTTTATGAGGACTGTGTCTAATGGCGGTTGCTATCAGTGGACGGCTCTTGTGTTCTAATGCAGTGGTACGAACCTGGCTTTTAAAGTGGAGCGGCACGGTCCTGCGAGCCTTTAAAGGATGTCTCTGTTTTACAGAGGCTGCCGGGTTAAACCCCTCTGAATAAATCTAAGTAAATGGAGCTGTTAGGTGGTCCAGGCGTCCAGCGGTGGAGGAGAAGAGGGGGAAAGGTTCAGAGGTTCAGATGAGATGGTTCAGAAGTTGGTTAAAGGAAAAACTTTAAAATTGTAAAATTGACTTTTGTTGTAGTAAAACATGATAGAGCGTACTTATCTTTCTTGAATAGCCCACCTCCGCTCTTCTGCAGCTTTCCAAGATCCAGTAATTTTGTGTTTTCTGCCCAGCACTCTTTATAACAGGCTTTTTACACCCTTATCCAGCTCAAAGTAGCTCCACACCTCATTGGGAGAATCTGGAGAGCTCTGACATTTAAAACAAGGCATTTAGAACTTTAAAACTGCACAATAAGCTTATTAAAAACCACTCTTTACAACCTGTAGCATAGGCTAAACTCTGGGTACAGTGATGGCGATGCCCAGAGATGTAGCTAACACTATGGGATGTAAACAGTGTTTTTAATAAGCTTCTTGTGCAGTTTTAAAGTTCTAAATGCCTTGTTTTAAATGTCAGGGCTCTCCAGATTCTAACAATGAGGTGTGGAGCTACTTTAAGTCTGGATAACGGTGTAAAAAATCTGCAGGGGCAAGTTTATGCCCTGAAGCAATCATTGTAAAGCACAAAATTACTGGATCTTGGAAAGCTGGAGGTACAATAAGTACTCTTCATGTTTTACTACACCAAAAGATGGGTTTATTTTCAGCCTGTAGTCTGCTGTAGCAGCATTAGCATTGCCTACTAAGCGCGCTAAGCACTAGCTCTTTCCCCGTTAAGAGGTGAGTATATCAGACTGGACCCTTCCCATTTACTGTGTTAAAACATGCTACATGAGACAAAACTCTAGCTGATATCACCCTGCCTTACAGGAACACTCAGGGTTCCTCAGTAACCTACGCTATGGGATATAAACAGTAGTTTTTAATAAGCTTCTTGTGCAGTTTTAAAGTTCTAAATGCCGTTTTTTTAAATGTCAGGGCTCTCCAGATTCTAGCAATGAGGTGTGGAACTACTTTAAACCTAGATAACGGTGTAAAAAGTGATTTATCTGCAGGGAAAAGTGCTGGGCGAAAAGCACAACGTCACTGGATCTTGGAAAGCTGCAGGAGAGCGGAGGTGAGCTTTTCAACAAAGGTACAGTAAGTACTCTTTATCGTGTTTTACTACACCAAAAGCCACCCAAATCAATTTTACACTGGAGTTCTCTTTAAAGAAGCTTCAGAAACAGATGAGTAAAATAAAATATATAAAAATATATAGAAGAGATAGAAGAGAAGTAGGTAGAGGAGGAATCAGTGCTGCCTCTTAAAGTCCTCTTAAAGCAGCAGGTACAGAATTACACAATAAGGGAAACACCTGGAGCAAGACGTTTTACAATTTGGCACCGGCTTGTTCCAGATCCTGTAAAACGTGATTACAACTACAAGCACATCCTGCATCCAAACCCCTATCAGTGGGATTTATTTCTGTCCCAGACACGAAGGTCAGAGATGAAAAGAAATATATTTCCGAGCACATGGATCCCCTCCAAGCGCTATGAAACGTGGAAGCATAGTGAATGAAGTAAGTGTGAACGCAGACAGCAGAGTCATGCTGAAGAGCCAGGCTCTCAGACCCTCATCCTCCTCACCACCCCCTTCACAGCCCAGCCTCAAGGACACGAGGAGCCGAGCAAGAGAAGCCAGCCATCAGCGTCCAGAACCGTTTCCCTGTCAAAACACACTCAGCCCCGACGCACCGCCTCTCCAACGGACAGGACCCTGCTGCTGCCGAGCTCAGAGCAGGAAACTGACCAACAGCACTGATAGCGCTTTACCACTAAAATAAATCTGGTTCTTGAACCAGTTCCGTTCAGACTCATAAGAATCGCGGTGCTTTTCAGTGAACCGGACGCGTTTCCACCAATTTTAGTGAAACCGTAAAAATGTCACATCAGAAAGCACCGAGTGGTCCAGCGGTCTAAAGCGTTGCCACTATGAGCGGGAGGTCGCAGCTTCGAATCCCGATCATGCAGCTTTACCATCAAGCTGCCGGTGCTCAGAGGGAGCACAATTGGCCCTGCTTCCTCTCGGTGGGTACAGTAGATCTCTCCCCACATCACTCCTAGGGTGATGTCCGCAGCACAGGGCATCTGTGAGCTGATGTATCAGAACCGAGTCGCTGCGCTTTCCTCCGAGTGTTAGCGCTGTGATGCTGCTCGGTAATGCTACAGCATCAGCAGCAGCTGAAAAAGAAGCGGTAGTTGACTTCACATGTATCAGAGGAAGTGTTGGGGGGCATCACTAGTGATAGGATGGGGGAGTCCTAATGAGTGGGTTGGGTAACTGGCCGTGTAAATTTGGGAGAAAATGGGAAAAATTAGAAATAAAATGATAAACAAACAAACAAAAAACGCCACATCGGTAAACGCACCTGGTATTCTTTGATTCCCGCTGCGATTGAACGTTCTTGGTTCCAGAACCTACTTTTTTGGTGGAAACACGCCTTAAAAACTGTATAAAATTAGGTTCGCGAACCAGAGCGGTGCCGGTTCCACGTCTGTGGAAAAGCACTAAAAGATTCAGCACCACAGCGCTCATTAAAACAGTCGTTTCTGATCTGTCAGGCTCTGAGCTCTACCTGAGAGAACAGATGCAGGATGTGGATTTTAATTCTGGAGGAAGGTGGAGACAGCGGTGGGGCTGCGAATACACACTCAATTATCTCCAAAAAAAAAAGGCCAAAAAGCTTAAACCCGGCAGTCTTGGTGGAGCCAGTCACAAGCACCACTCATCACACACACACTCACACTCACACTCACACACTCAGAGGCTGTTGCACTGTGACCCCAGGATTTGTCGCACTAATTGAGTCCTTCTGTGGGAGATTAAATAGGTGACCCTTAATTGTGATGTGAGGCGAGGGAACAGGCGGCTGGTCTCCGGCTGGAAAAGGGGAAAAAAGTGAAGGCGTCTGATTTGGAGCTGTTTCTGGTACCAATACCGTATTTTTCACATTATAAAACACACTTAAAATCCTTTAATTTTCTCCAAAAGTCATCAGAGCTCCTTATGTATAATGACTTTTATCAGTATTAAAGAGCAGTAAACACACTCTGAACACTGAAGTACAGAGTTATACAGGAGTTTCAGGTTAGTTCTTCAGCACTAAAACTGTAGCAGTAATAGCATTAGCATTAGCCGCTAACCGTGCTAAGCACTAGCTCTTTCCTTATTCAGAGGTGAGGAGTATATCGGACTGTAGTCTGCAGTGTGTTTACTGTGTTAAAACAAGCTATGTGTGATGAACTGCTAGCTAATTTCACCCTGACTTACCAGAACACTCAGAGTTGATCAGTGTAGCTCTGTTGTGAGGCACTAGTGGCTAAATGCTAATGCTAATGCTAATGAAATTTGTGAAACTAAGATTACTGTAAATAAATGGAAGTGAGTTACTCACTCAAATAAACAGTTTACAGAAGAGAAATCGGTGTAGATTAACATCCAGCACTTGTTTTACTTTAAAAGAAAGTCTTTTTATTACAGTTTTGTTTACTTAGCTTGGCTTTACTTAACTTAGTTACCCTACCACCACCCAACGGTGAGACCTGCTGAATTAGAAGTTCCTTATAGCATCTCTTAAAATGCACCTTACAATCCAGTGCGAAGACCAGAAAATAGACAGTTATTGATTATGCGCCTTATAATAATAATAATAATAATAATAATAATAATAATAATTTTAGAGTAAGCTTTTGAGAAAACATTGACACTTTCTAATCTCTATTAATCAATCTTTTCCTTTCTTTTTTCTTTCTTCTTCTTTTTCTGAGACACTTTTAGACAGGAAACCACACATAAAAGAGAAACAGGAGAGAAAACTTCCTTACAATTATTATTTTTCCTCTTTTCCACATGAAGTCTTTTCCATGCATGACTCTGTTTCTCGGTTTCTCAGTTTTTTTTTTTTTTATGAAGAGAAAAAGTGATCCATGTCCAATTCCTTTACATCTGTCAGTTGTTGTTAATAAATTAGCAAACACAAAAACAAAGTGTATTCTATCTGTATTTTAGTTACTTTTAGTTTAAGTTTAGTTTTTTTTTGTTTTAGTTTAGAAATTCTCAATTCAGTTTCAATTCTGTTAGTTTAGTTAGTTAATAAAAATGTTTTTTCACTTTTAGTTTTCATTATTTTGTTCGTTTTTTTTTTTACGAATATAACCTTGCCTAGTACTAAAACTAATTTTAGAGTAAGCTTTTGAGTTCTAATCAAACTTTTAATCAAAGTGTATTCTCTATCTGTATTTTAGTTAGGTTTAGTTTTAGTTTAGAAATTCTGTTTTCAGTTTCACTTAGTTACAGTTTTTTTTCTTTTCTTTAATTACCGTTTCTGTTAGTTTTAGTTAATGATTTTTTTTTTTCCACTTCAGTTTTCGTTATTTTGTTCGTTTTTGTAATGATTATAATCTTGCCTGGTAATAGTAAAAATTTTAGAGTAAGCTTTTGAGAAAACAATGACACTTTTCCTTCCTTTTTTCTTTCTTCTTCTTCTGTTTGAGCCACTTTTAGACAGGAAACCACACATAAAAGAGAAACAGGAGAAAAAACTTCCTTACAATTATTGTTTTTCCTCTTTTCCACATGAAGTCTTTTCCAAGCATGACTCCGTTTCTCGGTGATCCATGTTTCTCGGATTCTCCAAGTGATCCATGTCCAATTCCTTCACATCTGTCAGTTGTTGTTAATAAATTAGCAAACATAAAACAAAGTGTATTCTAAATCTGTATTTTAGTTAGTTTTAGTTTTTTTTAAGTAGTTTTTTAGTTTTGATTTAGAAATTCTCAATTCAGGTTCACTTCTTTTAGTTTAGTTAGTTAACACATTTTTTTTTTCACTTTCAGTTTTCATTATTTTGTTCATTTTTGCTAACCATTATAACCTTGCCTGGTACTAAAACTAATTTTAGAGTAAGCTTTTGAGTTCTAATTGAACTTTTCATTCCTTTTTTCTTTCTTCTTTTTCTTCTTTTTAGACACTTTTAGACAGGAAACCACACATAAAAGAGAAACAGGAGAAAAAAACTTCCTTACAATTATTATTTTTCCTCTTTTCCACATGAAGTCGTTTCCATGCATGACTCGGTTTCTCGGTTTCTCAGTTTTTCGTTTTTTTTTATAAAGAGAAAAAGTGATCCATGTCCAATTCCTTCACATCTGTCAGTTGGCTAAATGTACGTTTCCGACTAGACTGTATCATTAAGTTAGTACGGGGTCCAGTCGTGCCTGTCACCTTTTCTTACGTTCATCAGCGTCTGCTGCATTCATCCAGGAGACGCACAGGATGCACCGTGTCTCGGGTTTTAAGGCGAACTTCATGCCTCCAATGAAAACAGACAGATTGGCAGAGCGGCCAAACCGTTGTTAGATTGAGTGGAACAGCCTTTAAAAGTCAAATAAAGTTTTTCCAACACTCACTTCCCCTCCAAGAGCTGGAGAAAGCCTCGGCCGCTATTAAGAGGAACCCACCCCAAAGCGTTCGCAACCAACTGGCTAATCACGGACTATTGCGTAACCAGGAGACACGGCCAAACAACCTGCACTCTAACACTTAAATCACCACCACTCATCACTATTAGCTTTAAATTGAAGTCTTCGAGTCTCGTAAGCAGCAGGATCGTCTATTTATAATCCTGCACTGAGTGATTAAAGACTGTGTTTCAGGGTAAACTAAAGGCCAAACATGTTTGGCCTCGGCTCCAGTAGTTAGCGAGGCTGAGGAGGGGAAATAAAAATGTAAAAAAGTGTAAAAATGTGAGTAACTCAGTAAAACAAAACATTTTCTGGTGCTAATACAAAACTGTGGAGACTGGATTGAGGCATGCAAGAGTAAAACATGATTTCTGACACTGTTTTCCCAAATAAATCATTCAAACAACCCTCAAACAAACATACGAGTCCCAGTTTTTTAGTGCACTGCTGACTGATAACAGTCTGGATCGTCCACAGCATCTATGTATTACTAAAAGGTCTGGATCCAAAATACTGATTTATCTAACCATTAAACATGTTTCCATTGTGTGATGGAGAACCCCAAATGCTCTGCCCCTATTTGCTCATTAAAGACCTCATTAAAATCACATCCTCATTTTTTCTGTTCTCACCTTTGCGGAATTTGCTGCTGGCCTAAAATTGTAAGTATTGGATGTATATTATGAAATTAAATGAAGTTCTGAAGATAAAACCTGAACTATCGTGGATTTATGCAGTAAAATGTAAGTTAAAGAAAAAGGCAATGTATGTTAAACTGCTTTTTATTGCCTTTTTGCTAGCACTTTAAAATAAAGCTTTAAAAATACTTCACACTTTACTTTCTATATTATTTTTTTATATACAGCTCAGGAAAAAAATAAGAGATTGCTTCAGTTTCTGAATCAGTTTCTCTGATTTTGCTATTTATAGGTTTATGTTTGAGTAAAATGAACATTGTTGTTTTATTCTATAAACTACAGACAACATTTCTCCCAAATTACAAATAAAAATATTCTCATTTAGAGCATTTATTTACAGAAAATGAGAAATGACTGAAATAACAAAAAAGATGCAGAGCTTTCAGACCTCAAATAATGCAAAGAAAACAAGTTCATATTCATAAAGTTTTAAGAGTTCAGAAATAATCAATATTTGGTGGAATAACCCTGGTTGGTTTTTAATCACAGTTTTTTTCATGCATCTTGGCATCATGTTCTCCTCCACCAGTCTTACACACTGCTTTTGGATAACTTTATGCTGCTTTACTCCTGGTGCAAAAATTCAAGCAGTTCAGTTTGGTTTTCAATTTGGTAAAATCAAGGAACCTCATCATTTTTAAACTTAACTAAACTTAAGTTAATTTTTTAACCATTAATACACTTCTTTACATATAATTTATAAACTCTTTATAAAGGAGCCTTATTTTAAAGTGGTACTCTCCCAACTTTTTCAGATGATTTGAGGAAGTGTGTGTGTGTGTGTGTGTGTGTACAGTATGTGTGTGTGTTTTTCCCACATAAAAATGGCATTGAGCACTTAAAAAGTGAAAGAGGGAGAGGTTAGGAAGAATCCCAGATGGCAGATGGATAGGAAGAGACTCTCTGGATGGATATGAAAGGGTGAGAGGACTCTGAAGCAGACAGGGAGAAAAATGTGCCCTCTGAACATCGTCTCCTCCTCACGTCCCCAGGCTTCCGTAATGTTTTGCACAGACCGGCTTTCGAAGGTCATCCGATAGCTGCTCGCCCAGCTGTTTTAATATTTAGTTTCTGCGTCTCCATCAACCCCCTTTAAACCCTCCCTCCCTCCATCCACCCGCCCCTCCTAATCTGTCACACTCCTGCAGATTATCACTCGGGGCTAAAGATTACACAAAACACCAAAAAAATAAAGAATTAAATAAAGCAGAATCTGCCAAGCTCTTAATCCCGGGCGCCGAGTGCCATCTCTCTGTTTACCGTATATCTCTGTATACCGAGCCCCAGCGCTCCAGCCTCCCCGCGGCTACACCCGTCCTCCAGCGCTGAGGACGCTCGGGGGGACGAGGGACAGATTACAGCCGGTCTCTGGGGTGATGTCCAGCACCAGGAGGCCTGGAGCTACGGGACCTGATTTAGGAGGAGCCTGATGGAGGAGACGGGGGAGATCTGCTCGAGGCGTGAGCCGCGGTCAGCCGACAGCCTGCCACTGTTTTATCTGATTTTAGGTTTTAGTTTATTTTTTAACACGAAACACGGAAACAAAGTGTATTCAATCTGTATTTTAGTTAGTTTTTGTTTTAGTATAGTTTAGTTTAGGAACTCTTAATTCAGTTTCACTTAGTTACCATTTTTTTCTTTCTCTCTTTCTCTCTTTTTTAAAACACTTTTAGACAGGAAACCACATATGAAATTCTCTGTTTCTCCATTTCTCCAAAACGAAGTGTATTCTATCTGTATGTTAGTTAGTTTTTGTTTTAGTTTAGTTTTTTAGTTTTAGTTCAGGAATTCTCAATTCAGTTTCACTTAGTTAACCTTTTTTTCTTTTTCTCCTTTTTTGAGACACTTTTAGACAGGAAACCACTTTTAAAATGTTTGGTTTTCCTCTTTTCCACTAGAAGTCTTTTCCATGCAAGACTCAATTTCTTTATTTCTCAGTTTCTTAGTTATAACAAAGAGAAAAAAAGTGAGTCATGTTCATTTCCTTTACATCTGTAAGTTGTTGTTGTTAATAAATTAAGAAACATTAAAATAAAGAGTATTAGTTTAAGTATTAAAGTTAGTTTTAGTTTAGTTTTTTTAGTTTTAGTTTAAAAGCGATCTGAGGGACTGATTACAGCCGGTCTCTGGAGGGCTGGAGCTACGGGACCTGATTTGGGAGGAAGCTGATGGAGGAGCCGGGGGAGATCTGGTGGAGGTGTGAGCTGCTGAGGATAGTGTTACTGGTCACTACACTACTCCCAGTACTCCCACTGCCCTCACTTTATACACAAGACTGGAGTCCAGCTCTAAAAACCAGCACCTCCTGAACCCTGCTGCCAAAGCTACGGCTGATAGCCATCACCTGTACCTCACTGATCTGCCTGGATCTGTGTGGAGGGTGATTTAGAGATGCAGCAAGCTGATTGGACACATCACAATAAAGAATAAAGATACTGATAAAGAGTTAACCCAGCTGTGAAATTAACACCCAATCACACTCCTGGACACTATTTAAAACACTTTACTTAAAGTAAATTTTACTTTTTGATTTTATTTCCGCTAAAATCCCCTTTTTCTTCTTCTTTGTGAAATACAACAGTTTAATGAAATACAGTAAACTGTTGTCCGTCTCGCTGGTGTCGCAGTGCTGTTAGCCAATCAGAGGTGATATGTTTGTGTGTATGAATATTCATGAGCAAGAGCCGAAATCCTATTGTTTCTCCCCCTTTATCCACTCCTCTACCAGACTAAAGCAGTGTTATACCAGATCACCAGAGCACATGGGATTTATTCATACTCGAGGCACAACTAGACATTATAAAAAGAATGAAAAAAACCCAGGAATGAGATCTTAAAATCCAATAATTGCACAGGTTTATATTCAGTATTGTTGTATCTGCTGATACCTGCTTTCCCTTTTATCTTATTTTTTATTTTTATTTATATCTTATAAGGTATAGTTAAGTTTTCAAGCCTCGGTTAGCATCTTCTATAGTCTTATATTTCTTACTGTGCCTGTACTTACATATTTTTGGTTATACTCCATCCATCACTCCATCCATCCATCACTCCATCCATCCATCACTCCATCCATCCATCCATCCATCCATCCATCACTCCATCCATCCATCCATCCATCCATCACTCCATCCATCCATCCATCCATCACTCCATCCATCCATCCATCACTCCATCATTCCATCCATCCATCCATCCATCACTCCATCCATCCATCCATCCATCCATCCATCCATCCATCCATCACTCCATCCATCCATCCATCCATCCATCCATCACTCCATCCATCCATCCATCCATCCATCCATCACTCCATCCATCCATCCATCCATCACTCCATCCATCCATCCATCCATCCATCCATCCATCACTCCATCCATCCATCCATCCATCCATCACTCCATCCATCCATCCATCCATCCATCCATCCATCCATCACTCCATCCATCCATCCATCCATCCATCACTCCATCCATCCATCCATCCATCCATCCATCCATCCATCCAGTACAGGGTTGGGGCAGGTGTCAAACCTACCTGGAATCGCTGCATAAATTACAGGATCTTAAATATAATCAGTGACAATAATTATCATTTACATTTATGGCATTTATCTGATGCTCTTATTCAGAATGTCTTACAAGATTATTTCTATTACAGAGGACTGAATAATGTAGTGTTGTGTAGTGTAGTGTAGTGTTAGGAGTCTTGCCCAAGGACTCTTATTGTTGTAGCAATAAGAACTGATATATGGGAAACAAGAACAGTGGGATTTTTTCTTTTTCTTTTGATAAAAACAGTATAAAAGTAGAACCCTGATGTGATAATTAGAGGTGGGTGATATAGAACCATATTTCAGGATATAATATATATCTATCGTTCACCATATTAAAAAATTGTGGTGATATTATTGCGTACGATACGATTTGGCACACTTATACTATGAACACTCCATCATCACTGCAAAATCAATACCATTGTAATCAGACACTTGGTATAGCTGAAGGGATGAGTGTTATGGATGAATTCTCAGTTTCTGAATTTCCTGTACTCCAACTATCTCACCATCACCACCATACGCTGAAACACCACAGGCCCTTCCTTCACTCACAGCTAAACGAGTGCTGCTCTGTTTTCAGCGCCTCCTCACTGCTTTCTTTCTCCTGCTGACGTGTTCATCTCTCTCTCGGCTCCTCTGCTCTATAAAAAGTTGTGTGTCGGGTGCTGATGAGAGAGGGAAGAGTAAACACAGGGACGGAGGGGTTAGGAGAGGGTGAACGTGGCCGGCGGGCCGCAGAGAGAGAGAGAGAGAGAGAGAGAGAGAGAGAGAGAGAGCTCAGGCGAGAGGCTGGAGCATTCACGCCAGCTCCTGACCGCCGGCTGACCCGCGCTGCTCAGCAGCTGCTGCGTTTGAAGTCGCCCCCCGGCGGCTCCGGTTTCATTCTGGGGACTTTTCCTCACAATATTATAGAGAGGAATGATCTGCAGTGTTAGATGCTTCAGTATCACCCAACCCGATTCCACCGCTGCCGCGGACTTACCGCCGGCTGCTGATCCGGCTCCAGCCAGACACCTCTCTCTCTCTCTCAGACCCAGACCCAGACCTCTACCGGGAAAAACGCCGCAGCTATTCCTGAACTACACCGAAAAACGGCCTATCAGCTCGTCAGGAGCGTGCTCAGACCACAAAACACCCCCCCCCCACCCCCACCCAAGAGCTCCCGTCAGCAGATGGAGAGAGACACGCGTTAAAGCTTCTGTATCCTGATAAATGAGTCTGTGACATGAGGGAGGTGCTGTGAGAATCCCTGTATCAATCCTTCATTCGTTCACTTTTTAGTTTTTGAATATAATACCAAAAAAACAAACAATGGCTTATATTCAGAGACCTTTTCTCTCATAATATTCTAAAAAAAAGAAAAATAAAAACAGTTCACTTCAAAAATACTTCAATTTACCAAATTGAAAACCTCTGGAATATAATCAAGAGGAAGATGGATGATCACAAACCATCAAACCACCAAACTGAACTGCTTGAATTTTTGCACCAGGAGTAAAGCAGCATAAAGTTATCCAAAAGCAGTGTGTAAGACTGGTGGAGGAGAACATGATGCCAAGATGCATGAAAAAAAAAAACTGTGATTATGATTCCACCAAATATTGATTATTTCTGAACTCTTAAAACTTTATGAATATGAACTTGTTTTCTTTGCATTATTTGAGGTCTGAAAGCTCTGCATCTTTTTTGTTATTTCAGTCATTTCTCATTTTCTGTAAATAAATGCTCTAAATGAGAATATTTTTATTTGTAATTTGGGAGAAATGTTGTCTGTAGTTTATAGAATAAAACAACAATGTTCATTTTACTCAAACATAAACCTATAAATAGTAAAATCAGAGAAACTGATTCAGAAACTGAATTCAGTATTGAATTCAAGGTACTGTACCACTGCCTATATCGAACATTTTTAAACGATACTCAGCCCTACTGCATTTTCTTTATGTATTATTGATGTATGGGTTGTGCTGGTTATGGACTGAAAGAAATCAGTTTCAGTGCTTCCTAAACAAATAAACTAACATTAAAGATCAGATGTTCAGTGCTGGTTAGATGAATTTAAGGTGGAGTGATATCGTGATTTTTATCCTGTTCTTAGTGCAGCTTTATGCTGTTTAGTTGAAGTAGAGCTGTATTCTTTTATACTAATGTGTTCTTATGGTTGCAGGTGCTTTGATATGGCTCTGTGTGTGTGTGTGTGTGTGTGTAGTAGATGGGCATGAGTGCTCGTGTGTGTGTGTGTGTTTGTGTGTGTGTGTGTGAAGGGCATGAAAGTAGAGAGAGTGAGAGTGTGAGAGCAGTGAGGCGCGAGTGTGCTGCAGGGTGGTAGGCTGGGTGCACTATAGCTGGAGATCTGTTCTGCTCTCTCTTTCTTTAGTGGCGTTAACTGACTAAAGCTGCACTCCTGCCGCCGGCCACGCTACCGGACACTCGCGCTCTTACCACTTACATTCACACGCGAGAGAAAGAGAGAAAGAGAGAGAGAGAGAGAGAGTCAGAGAAAGAGAGAGTCAGAGAAAGAGAGAGAGAGGGGAAAGTAGAGAAAGAAGCATGTAAGTGTATACTGAACTACACAGGGCTGATTTAATACCAAAAAGAATAAATAAAAATAACAGCTAGTATTTGTTTTTTATTTGATGATCCCCAAACAGAAATGGGAAATTAAAAGACGCCTTCGGCTCCCTCGGCGCAAGACGCCTTCCGTGTGGGGAGAGCAGAGATTTGCCTTTTAGTTTGTTTTTTTTGCGACCAAATGAACATAAATACTGTAAATTCCAGTCATGAACAAAGAAAATAAACCTTTCACTGATGCAGGACGACTATCTGTGTGTTTACAAACTACAGTTCTGTAAAAAACTAAGACAGCACTTGAGTTTCTGAATCAGTTTCTCTGATTTTGCTATTTATAGGTTTATGTTTGAGTAAAATGAACATTGTTGTTTTATTCTATAAACTACAGACAACATTTCTCCCAAATTACAAATAAAAATATTCTCATTTAGAGCATTTATTTACAGAAAATGAGAAATGACTGAAATAACAAAAAAGATGCAGAACTTTCAGACCTCAAATAATGCAAAGAAAACAAGTTCATATTCATAAAGTTTTAAGAGTTCAGAAATAATCAATATTTGGTGGAATAAACCTGGTTGGTTTTTAATCACAGTTTTTTTTTCATGCATCTTGGCATCATGTTCTCCTCCTCCACCAGTCTTACACACTGCTTTTGGATAACTTTATGCTGCTTTACTCCTGGTGTAAAAATTCAAGCAGTTCAGTTTGGTGGTTTGATGGTTTGTGATCATCCATCTTCCTCTTGATTATATTCCAGAGGTTTTTAATTTGGTAAAATCAAAGAAACTCATCATTTTTAAGTGATCTCTTATATTTTTTGTATTTTATATGAGTTGTTTTCTTTATAGAACTGAACTAATGGCTTATTTCCTTCTAACTGTCGCTGCTTCACACTCATACTACAACTTCTCCTCACAAGTTCAAGTAAAGTTGAGAGGTGAGGAGGTTAATGTGGTTGGGTTGCTATTGGAAAGAGGGCAGACACACACACACACACACACATCATCCTCACATGTGTGACTGAACTCTCTCCAAACTTCAGCAAATAAAGAAGAAAAAGACAAAAAAAGAAAAGAAAAGCAGAGAAATAATGGTGTTTTATTTGAAACGATATCCTGCAGTTTACATTCTTCCCAAAGAGGAAGAAACAAATATGAGCTGGAGGAGTGATGCTCCATTCTCCCACTTTCAACACCGAACATGTGAAAACATTCTCAGACTGAACGAACACCAACTGATGAGTCTGTGCTGAAAAAGAGCGGAATAAATCAGAGCGGGATTCCAACAACTGTTACTGAGACAGAAACTAAAAATCAGCATCAAACTACATTACCACCAGCTGCTTCTGCTTTACAAATGTTTTAATCGTGCAATGGTTGCAATAAAATATTTTGCATAAGAAATTGCATAATAGTATTGAAAAACCTGCATTATAGTATGTAAAACGGCATAGGCTTGAAAACTGCATTATAGAATTGAAAAACTGTATTGTAGAACTGAAAAAACTGCATTTTATACTTGAAAATTGCATTACAGTATTGGGATTGAATTATAGGTTTGAAAAACACAATTATAGAACTGAAACTATTATAGAATTGGGAAACTGCATTATATGACTGGAAAACTGTATTATAGGCTGCAAAAGTGCATTATAGAATTGAAAAACAGAATTATAGAATTGAAAAACGGAATTGTGGAACTGAAAAACTTTACTTTACAACTGATGCTCTTAAACCCATTTCAAGTAATTAACTCTTGATGAGTTCAGCACAGCTGTTAACTGAAAGCCTGAATTCCAGGAGACTCTACCTCATAAAACTGACTGAAAAAATCCAGCAGAGATGTTCAAAACTGATCATCTAAACAAGAGGAGATAATTTTTGATGAATCTAAAATATATAAAACGTAATCTGGTTTAAGAAACACTTAATTTAAGGTGTGTCCAAACTGGTATATTGAAAAATGGCAGAAAACTGTAAACATAGTCTTAGCGTGTTTTCATACCAGCACTTTTTAGTCCGGTTAAAATGCACCCAGCTACCAAATATACTTATTTTATTTGAGCAAAACTGCTGATAATGCATAGTTTAATCTGATATATTGTATTAACCACATAACACTAATTACCACAGCTAGGCTGCTCCATGCTGTTTACACACTAAGAGTGCAGGGTCTGTGCTGCGTTCACTGCTCACATCTGTGCTGCTCGTCCCATTAAAAACACTGTGTTAAATAAAGCGCAACAGATTTTCAGCTTTACACTGCACAGATACACAGATATAAACACTTAACAAATAAAAATAAATCTTCTCACTATATTTATTTGTACTTTGTGAAATGAAATTGGTTATAAAAGTGACTGATGTTCCCACTGGAAGTATTAATATGTATATGTAACAAATATAGTTCTGTATGTATAAGTATATATGTGAATATGTGAATACCCAATCATGAGTAAGTGTACTTGAATGTAAGTGAGATTGGGGAAGTGTTAGTGTAAAAAAAAAAAAATTGGTGTTTAATTGGTGCGCATTTTGGTGCGTTCAGGTTTGTACCTGTGTGAAACTAAACCAAACAGAGGGAGAAACTGAAGCCCCAAATAAACACAAGCTCATCAACTGATCCGGATCATAGAAACCAGTTACAGGTGTGAAAATGCCTGTAAAAAGATGAAGGTTGCAGAAAGGGCACTGAAAAACAACTACTTTTTGAACAGAATATTTAATATTTTATAAATAGGATAGGTTATTACCTATCTGCTGCCCCTACTGATATGGAAGAAAATACATAACTTTTAAAACACTGTCACTAGACAACGTGTCAAGTAATGATCAATTAAAAGAACTGGATCATTTTCCACAATACACTTTATAAAAAGTGGTTGAAAAACGTTGCTCTAAACTGCAATATATTGCAATATAATTGGATATAATAAGTAACAGGTTTCATAAATCTGTAGACAATGTGGGGGAAAAGTCAAAAGTGGTATGATGCTAAATTCTAACGTTCTGACGATATTTCAGTAGACTTCTAAAACCCGGTCAACAAAAATCCAAATATTTTTAAAAACTGAGGTTTTGGTCTCTGTTTTGGCCTTCTGTCCACAGAAAAACGTGTTTTTGGTTGCCAAAAAAAGCTTTTCAAAAATACCTGTTTTAAAACTCTACCAGCTACCAGCGGAGCCATGTGGATAAGGAAATTATGTATATCCATGCTAACCTTCATTTACAAATTTTATATTTTTTAAATAGTGTACACAGTAAAAACTAGCCCTCCTCCCAACCACTAGGGGCAGCACTGCACCGAGGCTTTGATCTCTGTAGGTGAAGCGTATAATAAAGACACTGCAGGCTCGGCTCTTAAGTTATCCTGAGAAAACAATGAGGAGGTTTGTGAGAGAGGGAGTTTTACGCAGAGCGACGGGGGGAAGAACACTCTCCTCCTCTGGCATTTTTTAAGCTGCTGCCCCTGGATTATTCCTCTCAACACCCCCATAAAGATGACAAAGCCCTGATCAAAGCTGCTGGCTGACCCCTGGGTTTATCCCAGCGCGGAGTCATTCACAGTGCAGGGCAGCGCACACGCTAACACACACACTCGCGCACACACTCACTTTCAGGTCACGTGGGATCTCAGGCCTGGCCTCGCACCGCCAACTCACGAGCAGGAGTTTAAAAGCAGGACGCGACGTTTAAAAGCCACTCAGAGCTCGACTCGGGCTGAAAGTGACACCAGAGCGCGAGAGATCGGAGAAAACAACACGGCTTTAGCACGTCGGAACAAAAATGGCTAATGGAGAAGACATGCTACCTCAGCGCGAGAGCCCTGTGAAAGCCATTAGCTGGCTGAACTCCAGTCAGCGATTTCCAGTGGCTGTCCTCTCGCGCCTCCGTCCCTCTCGCGCCTCCGTCCCTCTCCTGCAGAAGGACGCATCTCACGTTTCTCAGGGGGAGAGAAGGTGTGAGCGTCCGCCATCTCCAACACTGAACTTGAACGTTTGAACCGGCGGGTCAGCGGGGGAAAGAGCGAGATAAAGGAGAGCAGGGTGATGCGCGAGAGCAAGAGTGAGAGTGAGAGCGAGAGAGAGAGTGAGAGTTCAGAGAGGCCTTTGATCCAGCAGCTCTGCACTTCAGATACACACACTCTTCAGAAAAGCACTGCATGAAACCTAAACATGCTAAACATCCATAAAGAGCCGCTGAAATCTGGTCATTATGGGTAAAAATAACAATAAAGACCAATTAAAGGGTCATGCAGCTTTTTTAATGTTAGGATATGTGGGGAAATGTGGGCAAAGACATTTAAAATGACCTGAAGTCTGATGGTGGTTAAATTAGTGGTACAGATCTAGATACATTAATAATTATTCATAATAAAAAGTTAAGAGTATATGTACTGTATTCGTTTTGGCTCAAATTATAACTTAGCACAGTAAGCACTGGGATCTTGGGTTCAAGTCTCTATCTGGGGACTGGAATTCCATATTCTCCTGGAGATCAGGTAAATTGGATACTCTAAATCAGCGTTTTTCAACCTTTTTTTGAGCCACAGCACATTTTTTACATTGCAAAAACCAACGGCACACAACCAAACAAAAATGTTATAAAATGACACTTTTTAGCCTAATTATGACAATTTGGTCACTTAATTCATCACTGTATATCACTGAGTGATGTCACTTTTCAAACAGGCCAAAAAAATAGCTGTTGTTGCTTGTTTTGAAGCGTCAGATGTTTCATTTGACATATCACACGTCACATGTCCTGTCTCAGAGTCCTAAGGTTATTACCTATCTGCTGCCCCTACTGATATGGAAGAAAAAACATAACTTTTAAAACACTGTCACTAGACAACGTGTCAAGTAATGATCAATTAAAAGAACTGGAACACACTTTACAAAAAGTGGTTGAAAAACGTTGCTCTAAACTGCAATATATTGAAATATAATTGGATATAATAAGTAACAGGTTTCATAAATCTGTAGACAATGTGGGGGAAAAGTCAAAAGTGGTATGATGCTAAATTCTAACGTTCTGACGATATTTCAGTAGACTTCTAAAACCCGGTCAATAAAAATCCAAATATTTTTAAAAACTGAGGTTTTGGTCTCTGTTTTGGCCTTCTGTCCACAGGAAAACCTGTTTTTGGTTGCCAAAAACTTTTCAAAAGCTTTTCAAAAATACCTGTTTTGAAACTCTACCAGCTACCAGCGGAGCCATGTGGATGAGTAAAACGAAGGTCACACAGCGAGTATGGCCCTTTTTTTCGTGTGGACGAAGATATGGAGACAAAATCCTCAGTTTTTTTTTAAATATATCTAGATTCGTGTGGATGGGGCCTAAAAGAGTAGAAATTTGTTGGGATTGCACTAAAAAAAATCAACAGATACTATAACAATACTAACAGATACTAACAATAACGCACAATTTCTACAGTGATGATTGAGAAATTAAACTATGTACTCTCATACAGTTCTGATCTAATTCAAATTAATTCACTCATTCATTCAGTGATCACATTTAGAAAGACACAGACTTTACATCCCCCTTTACATCTTCTCATGCACAGTAAAAAAAGCAGTTTAGAGATACATTACATACGTCTGAAGAGTATATACTTTATAAGATACATAAAGAAGAGTGTGTGTGTGTGTATTTTCTGGGGTATATGGTGTTTTTCTGGCCTCGTGTTGGCCGGGGGCTCTCTGACACGCAGTCGCGGCTCAACAGACCCCGAGTTGAGCTCCACAGTAGAACAGAGTTATGGAGCTAAGTGCTCAGGTGTTACATCACTGCCTGAGGATAACTGCTCGGCTCAGTTTGTGTGTGTGTGTGTGTGTGTGTGTCAGATACCATTTACACTTCACACACACACCCACACACACCTCCTCCACATAGCATGACCTGCGGTACAGAGGGTCTACAGGACGGAGCCGTAATTATCAGGACATCAGATCATAAGAGCATCAAAACCTGAAGAGAAGCTGCTGAATCCATTAGCTTCACTCAGTTAATGCAGTCAAATCACTTAATGACATGATTACTGTGTTCATCCGTCTTCAGAATCAACCAACAGGAATGAAGCAAGGTGGGCGGATGGCACACTTGAGACTCGAGTCTTGGAGTGACTTCGAATAGCCTGCTTTTGTTTTTGTATTTTTGCAATAATGATACTCATGGAGATGGACAAACTCATTGAGAATTAAATAAATAAATAAATAAATAAATAATAATAATAATATATATATATTTATAAAATATATATATATATATATATATATATATATATATATATATATATATATATATATATATATATATATATATATATATTATTGCATACAATATATGACATGATATGACATGGCACACCCCTAATGTCACGGGGGTGACCCAGGCAGGGAGACGAGGAGACGGACGCAAGTGCAGGTAGGGTGAAAATAAATAATAATTTAATAAATAAATAACAAGTAAACAAAGAAACGAGGAACAAGTAAACATGTAACAAAGATAAACAAATAACCAATAACCAAAACAAACCAGTGAAACAAAAGAACATAAGCTAAGCCAACAAGAGATAAAGATGATAAATAAACATGGAATATATACAAGGGAAGAAACTAGAAATAAACAAGGAAAATAACTATAAACAAGAAAACAAGAAATAAACAAGAAACAAGGAACTAAGGCTATGAGAGAACAAGAAAACACTGAGAAAAGCTATTCAACACAGAGAGAGACAAACGACAGGGGAAGGTGCAAAGACCGACGAAGGACAAGAGACAAAGGAAGGAAAGTGGATACACCTGGGGCTAGGGGGCGGAGCTACAAATTGACACAGGTGGAAAAGTACTGAAACAGAACACAGGGGCACAGGTCACGTGGGACACACAGAGAGACATGAGACAAGACCAGGACGTGACACCTAATAACTGGAATTAAAAAACATAAGAATTTTATCAGATATGAACAGAAGTCAATGATCCAGAATAATCAGTCCTGATATTAATAATCCTAATAATGCACTCCAAATATCTCCATATATCCAGGATTAAAGTAAAATAAATGATACTGAACAGATATAATCTGTCTCTAGTAGATATATAATGGGAAATGAGAACAGTGTGAATTTTTCTTTTAATAAAAACAGTAAAAAAAAAAGTAGAGCCCTGATGTGATAATTAGGGGAGGGTGAAATGGCTCCATATTTCAGGGTATAATACCACGAGTTCACAATATGCTGTGATGTCTGGCATGTTGTGTTGTACATGTTGCACATAGTTTTCGGACCATGAGACGCACTTAAAAACACACTTTAATTTTCCCAAAAACTGACGGTGCTCCTTATGTATGAATTCTACCAGTCAGTTATTAAGGAGCAGGAAAGACACTCCACTGAAGTACAGGGTTAGTGAGTAAGTGAAGTTTCTCCAGCACTAAGGCTAGGTGCAGCAGCATTAGCATTAACCAGTAACCGTGCTAAGCGCTAGCACTTTCTCCATTCAAAGGTGAGTATATGAGACTGTAGTCTGTGTATTTAACATATTAAAACAAGCTACATGGGACAAACCTGCTAGCGCTGTGGTTAGCGGCTAATGCTGATGCTGCTGCTCCCAGCCTTAGTGCTGGAGAAAATTCACTGAATATTCACCCTAAGTCAAAATACTGGAATTATAAGCTTACTGTAAATAAACGGAAGTGCTTTACTCACCCAAATAAATCATTTTCAGGAGAGAAATCCTATATTTTTATTTTTTATTAAATTACAGTTTTGTTTACTTAGACACTTTCCCCAGATTTCTCATTAGAAGAGAAACATGGCACACTTGCTTACTTGAAGGTAGGCTTAAAAGTAATCCTTTATAGTGTTGCTTAATATGCCTTAGAATCTGGTGCACTTTTATAGTCTGAAAAATACAGTTCTATTCTAGAAATATTTGTTATTAAATTATAGATTATTGTTTTTGGTAACCTTTATCTCCCTTCCAAAAAGCATTGCAATTACACACTTCCTTCTGGATGGAACTATTTTGCCTATATATATATATATATATATATATATATAATTTTTTTTTTTTTTTCGACAAGTGTTTACATGTGTGTGTGTGTGTGTGTGTGTGTGAGTGTGTGGTGTGTTCATGTGTGTTCCTACATACACAAGTCAAGCACCTTCAGAGATTTACGACTTTGCATGGTGTGTGGCTTGGCTTTTATGCACACACACACACACACACACACACACACACACACACACACACTCTCGAATGTCTTGATCACTTCATTTACTGAGCGCGTGTAGAGCGGCGCTGCGCTGTGGTAAATGGGAGCAGCAGGACCGGAGGAGTTAATGAGCAGCTCGTAAAACATGAATGCAGAGGTCAGGGCTCTACAACGCGTGATATTGTGAATGAAAAGCATGTGAGAGGTTGGAGGGGCCGCTGGCCGGCCGGTCAGATGGGCTGGGAGAGAGCCAGCGGCGCGAGAGCGTGGGCTGCAGGAGGAAATGCAGGAAGTGTAGAGAGAGAGAGAGAGAGAGAGAGAGAGAGAGAGAGAGAGAGAGAGAGAGAACACCAGGAGAGAAGGTCACCTGAGCCACACTCACACACAGAGCAACCGGTCAACCAGAGGACCACAAACAAGAGCTGAGCATCTATACTCAGCTTAATTTTACTAAATTAAAAACCTCTGGAATATAATCAAGAGGAAGATGGATGATCACAAACCATCAAACCACCAAACTGAACTGCTTGAATTTTTGCACCAGGAGTAAATCAGCATAAAGTTATCCAAAAGCAGTGTGTAAGACTGGTGGAGGAGAACATGATGCCAAGATGCATGAAAGAAAATCTGTGATTAAAAACCAACCAGGATTATTCCACCAAATGGTTATTAATAAGTTATTTCTTGTACTTAAAGGTACACTTTTCATAATTGTACCCTCAAAAGTATAATATTGTTTTTTACAGGGTCAGATGTGTTTTTCCTAAAAGCAGGAAGTACAGATTTTACCATTTAACAAGCAAAAAAGGTACAATCGGTATTCAGTATCACTGCACTAATAAACAATGAAATAATAAGAGACCATTTAAAAATTTGACCAAAAAAACAAATGGAAAATCTCTGGAATATAATCAAAGAGGAAGATCGATGATCACAAACCATCAAACCACCAAACTGAACTGCTAAAGACAAAGTTATCCAAAAGCAGTGTGTAAGACTGGTGGAGGAGAACATGATGCCAAGATGCATGAAAAAAAAAACTGTGATTAAAAACCAGGATTATTCCACCAGATATTGATTATTTCTGAACTCTTAAAACTTTATGAATATGAACTTGTTTTCTTTGCATTATTTGAGGTCTGAAAGCTCTGCATCTTTTTTTGTTATTTCAGTCATTTCTCATTTTCTGTAAATAAATGCTCTAAATGAGAATATTTTTATTAGGAATTTGGGAGAAATGTTGTCTGTAGTTTATAGAATAAAACAACAATGTTCATTTTACTCAAACATAAACCTATAAATAGTAAAATCAGAGAAACTGATTCAGAAACTGAAGTGATCTCTTCATTTTTTGTTCCAGAGCTGTATAATGGGAAATTATGAGAACAGTGTGAATTTTTCTTTTGTTAAAAACAGTAAAAAAAAAAAAAAAAAAAAAAAAAGTAGTACCCTAATGTGATAATTAGAGGTGGGTGATATCAGTCATAAAATTTTAAAATGTTGATGGTATTATTGCGTACGATATATTTTAGCACACCCCTAGTTGGGCCACATTTTTGTTAGAAAGCATTTTGAATTTCGTTGGACTGTTTTCAGGTTGGGACTATCAAAGAACATTTAATTTTAACTTAAGTATATTAGACATATGTTTTAGCACCATTGTGAACAAGTTTGGATTGAAAGAAGTAAATGAATATATTGTATTAAATTGTGTTGAGGAGTTGTGTTGTGTTGACAGTGAGAGGAAGGTGATAGAGGAATGATCCAACACTACGGCTGTTACAGAGCAAGAGGCCCAATTGAAGGGGAACCAATCACAGCACAGGACATAAGGGCAGGGGGAAGGATGTGTAATTAACCCAATCAGCTTGATAAGAAGGGAAGGATGAACACTGCCCATGTGCTGAGAACAGAGGAAGCAGCAACACCCCCCCCCCCCCTTCCCGCAGGCAACGCTGCAAACATAAACACAGACATACTGTATACAGATAACGTCAACACACGTGCCTACGCATGCATTCACACACGCATTGCACACGCATATACATATATACACACGCATATACATATATACACACGCATATACATATATACACACGCATATACATATATACACACTCATATACATATATACACACTCATATACATATATACACACGCATATACATATATACACACGCATATACATATATACACACGCATTTACATATATACACACGCATATACATATATACACACGCATTTACATATATACTCACGTATATACATATATACACACGCATGCACGCATTACAGCTGGATATATTTCCCTAAACCTAAAAGGACTCGACTATTCCTCTATAGGTTCACTTAAGTATAAACATCTCCACTTCAAGTTTATATTATATCCAAATTTCACATTGAGTGTTTTTCTGCAGTACACATCCAAACTTCCTGCTATCACAAAAATCCACTACAGGTAATTATCTAGTTTAACCAGTACTCTGAATAGATGCGCTGTGTATCTGAATAAACCATTACAATGTGTAACAGGTTGGCAAAAAAATGAATAGATACAGTCATATGAAAAAGTTTGGGCACCCCTATTAATCTTAATCATTTTTAGTTGTAAATATTTGGGTGTTTGCAACAGCCATTTCAGTTTGATATATCTAATAACTGATGGACACAGTAATATTTCAGGATTGAAATGAGGTTTATTGTACTAACAGAAAATGTGCAATATGCATTAAACCAAAATTTCTCCTAACTACTTTTTACTGACTTACTGAAGCACAAAATTGGTTTGGTAACCTCATTGAGCTTTGAACTTCATAGCCAGGTGTATCCAATCATGAGAAAAGGTATTTAAGGTGGCCAATTGCAGGTTGTTCTCCTATTTGAATCTCCTCTGAAGAGTGGCATCATGGGCTCATCAAAACAACTCTCAAATGATCTAAAAACAAAGATTGTTCAACATAGTTGTTCAGGGGAAGGATACAAAAAGTTGTCTCAGAGATTTAACCTGTCAGTTTCCACTGTGAGGAACATAGTAAGGAAATGGAAGAGCACAGGGACAGTTCTTGTTAAGCCCAGAAGTGGCAGAACAAGAAAAATATCAGAAAGGCAGAGAAGAAGAATGGTGAGAACAGTCAAGGACAATCCACAGACCACCTCCAAAGAGCTGCAGCATCATCTTGCTGCAGATGGTGTCACTGTGCATCGCTCAACAACACAGCGCACTTTACACAAGGAGAAGCTGTATGGGAGAGTGATGCCAAAGAAGCCATTTCTGCAAACACGCCACAAACAGAGTCACCTGAGGTATGCTTTTGCTAAAGAAGGGTTGAGACTAGTCAGGTAAGAGTTGATTAAGACAGAATTCTAAAGGGCTACAGTTGGTTTGCGACTGGACAAATTACAGTTTACACTGGAGTTGGAACAGAATTTTGTTGGCCTATATTACGTTTAGGACAGAAAGATTTTTTGTGGGCTCTTGTAAGATTTAAACCAGTCAGGTTTTAGTCAATTGAGACAGAATTGTTAAACTACAGATGATTTGGAACTAGTCAGATTCGAGTTGATTGGACAGAATTATGTGTTGAACTACAGATGACTTGGGACTAGTCACTGTTTATTGAGACAGAATTGTGTTGGGCTAAAGATGAGTTGGGACTAGTCAAGTAAGAATTGACTAAGACAGAACTGAGGTGGGCTAAAGTTGGGTTGAGACTAGTCATGTTACAGTCAATTGGGACAGAATTGTGTTGGGCCACAGATGGGTTCAGATTACAATCGTTAAACCTTTAGTTTAGGACTGAATTTTTAGACCGAATTGTTGGCCTTTATTAAGTTTAGGACAGAATTCTAAAGGGCTACTCTCAGATTTTTTTTTTTTAAGGGGGGCTCTTGTAAGATTTAAAGTAGTCAGGTTACAGTCAATTGAGCCAGAATTATGATGAGCCACAGATGGTTTGGGACTAGTCAGGTTACTGTTGATAAAGACAGAATTGTTTTGGGCTACAGTTGGGTTGGGACTAGTCAGATTACAGTCAATTAAACCATGACTTTGTTGGTTTACCATCAGTTTGGAACAGCATTTTGTTGGCCTATATTTAAAGTTTATAACAAAACTCTGAAGGGCTACTCTCAGATTTTTTGGGGGCTCTAAGATTGTGTTAGAGTTAATAAAAACAGAATTGTGTTGGGCAAAAGAAGGGTTGAGACTAGTCAGGTTACAGTCGATTGAGCCATGACTCTATTGGTTTACCATCAGTTTGAGACTAAATTTTGTTGGGACAGTTGGGACATAATTTTGTTGGTCTATTTTAAAAGTTTAGGACTAAACTCTGAGGAGCTACCCAACGTTCTGGAACTAAAACTCTCAAACTCTAAAACTCTACAAAACTTCAGGCCCAATTACAGCTCTACCACATAAACATCCTCTCAGAACAGAGTCGGGGTGAGCGTGGTCAGAGTCGTCTTTCAGGAAGCCTGGTCCAACAGCGTCCAGGAGAAGACAATCTCCTCTTGTATCTGAACTCTGCCGTCACCTGTTCCCCTTCTGCTGCTCTTATCAACACGGCCAAGCGCTCGGCCAAGAGCTCCAGTTACTGAAGTGTGAGCACTTTTAAAGCTGACCTGCTCTCCAACAATGACCCTCAGTTCCAGAGCGGCACTGACCACCCCCACACCTCCTGATCCCTCGCCGCTCGCCCTCCGGCTCCCACCACAGATGGCCCTTTGCTGCGATCAAAAGCAGGAATGTGATTGAGGGAGATAACGGCAGATAATGTGGCCGAGGCTAAACTTTCGCAGCTCTGCTTCTGCAGAGTAAATGGAGCACATCACAATGCTCCTCAGTGTGGCAGAGCTGCCGTTAAAACACAAAATTCTCACAGAGAGATGATGGTACCACTTTAGAGTAAGACTATCTTTATAAAGGGTTTATAAATAGTTTACTTAAATTAGTTTATTAATGGTTACTAATTAGGTTTAAAATAAGGTTTAAATAAACACTACTTACCCGATGCACTAACCCAGGGGTGTCCAAACTTTTTTTGTTGGGGGCCAAAAGGAGAAATATATTTGAAGTCACGGGCCACACTAACAAATAATGAAATATACCACTTTAAATAATACATTTTCCTGATTATTTCATTTAAACACCATTTTACTTGACTTACTATCTTTATCTTTGACAGTGTTGTGTAAACTAAGATTTTTCAAATTGATGTTTAATTTCATGATGTCTCTTAATAATAAACTCCTTAATTACGGCAACTTTTAGACTCTTTGGCCCGTTTTTCTGCCCTAGAAATGCGCACCCTCTCCACTTTTAGACTCTTTGGCACGTTTTTCTGAGCTAGAAATGCGCACCCTCTCCGCTTTTAGACTCTTTGGCACGTTTTTCTGCGCTAGAAATGCGCACCCTCTCCGCTTTTAGACTCTTTGGCACGTTTTTCTGAGCTAGAAATGCGCACTCTCTCCGCTTTTAGACTCTTTGGCACGTTTTTCTGAGCTAGAAATGCGCACTCTCTCCGCTTTTAGACTCTTTGGTCCGTTTCTGACACCTAGCTTTCAAACTTTGAATCTCACATTATAAAAACCTGCTTAACAGCGGGACAACTTTCATTCTATTTCTAAAATACCTCGCGGGCCGCTCCAAAGAAGGAAACGGGCTGCAAATGGCCCGCGGGCTGTAGTTTGGACACCCCTGCACTAACCTGATTTTTGTTAACCTCAATACGGTAAATTACGCAAAAGACAGTAACTATGCAAACAATTTCTTAGAAACTGGTTCTCTTTACCTCTAAAAGAGACCGGTATGCTCTGTCTAAAAGAGCACATATCTTGAGGTTTATGGGGTCTTTTCAGGTTGAGGATAGACTCTGAATGTCTGTTTAAGGTTATTGTCTGATAATTGTTGTGTATCCGGATTACGAAACTCTGAGCTGCCATTAAAACACACAAATCTGACAGAGAGATGATGGTGCCACTTTAATATAAGACTACCTTTATAAAGGGTTTATAAATAGTTTATTTAAATTAAATTTATTAATGGTTACTAATTAGGTTGTAAATGCCTTAAAAATCATCATTAATAACACAGTTATAACACATAGAAACCGTAGAAAGAGCAACAATGACCTGTTGTTTGCCAAATAGTGAACCCATAGCCGTCTATATGTAAAATGTGTAGTAAAGTAAAGTACCTCAAGAAGCCAAGCAAGCAAGCAAACTAAAGTTTAACTAAGGTTGAAATAAACACTACTTACCCGATGCACTAACCTGATTTATGTTTCCCTCAATATGGTCAATTACGCAAAAGACAGTAATTATGCATACAATTTCTTAGAAACTGCTTCTCTTTACCTCTAAAAGAGAGCAGGATGCTCTGTCTAAAAGTGCACATATCTAATGGTTTATGGGGTCTTTTTGGAGGTTCTCTAAAAACAGAATTATTTACCTGCATTTCGGCTTTCTTTTATGTTATAATCTACAAATTGGAATGGTAAGATCTTCAAACTAGCCTTTTTTCACGTTGAGGATAGACTCTGAATGTCTGTTTAAGGTTATTGTACCACTTTAAAATAAGACTACCTTTATAAAGGGTTTATAAATGGTTTACAAATTACAGTTTATTAATGATTATTAGGTTGTAAATGACGTTAAAAAGTATCATTAATAATCAGTTATAACACATAGAATCCGGAACAATGGCAACAATGACCTGTTGTTTGCCAAATAGTGAACCCACAGCTATATATTTATTGTTGCCCTTTCTACATATGTGTTATAACTGATTATTAATAACTGATTATTTATAAAGGTAGTCTTATTTTAAAGTGGTACAGAGATGATCCTAATTTACGTCTAAAATCTGTTCTGTCTGGAGGCAGAAGTTTATGACGGCTTGAACTTTTAACTCCTCTTCTCTACACACTCTCATTGCTTTTCCTTCCCCAGTTTCAGGAAATTATTTATTTAGCAGAAAACAGCGAGGAAAGAGGAAAATTAGATGCGATGTGTTCTATCCGGTCGATTATCGTTTTATCATTTTATTATAAGAAGTGTGTTTGAGACACTAAGCATGTGACAGCAGTAAAAAAAATAATTAAATGTTGAAGAAGTAGCTGGTGATAAATATACAACTGCAGTGAGATTTTGGGTTTTATTATGATGCAGGACACTGACTTGACTGGAGGAAAATGTTGAGAGAGATAATAAGACGATGTGTGGAGGATATAAAGGGTAATTACCAGCAATAAGGAATACATAGGTAAATAAATAAAACTGGCTGTGAAGAATTGATATATACAACTTCGTGTGATTTCTAATACAACTACCTATATTGTAAACACATCCTATAGAAGAGTGTGGTGGTTTTGCTTAGGTTTGATTTCACTGCAAAACTTAATATAATCTTATTATTTGATACCTGTTATTTATGTATATTTGTGCATGGGTTTAAAAGCTCATTAGTTTCCTAGGGTTAGCTTCGTTTTCACAATATTTAAATGTCAAACACAAAAAAAATGCTTTTACACTTTGCTTAAATATATAGAGTAGAGGTGGACATGCAATACATGACCTGATCTGTAGACCTAATACTGCTGTTGTGAATTAGAACACTGCATTTTTCTTGTATCAGTTGATGTTTTTTGGGAAAAAAAATAAGTTACATGGTAATATAGCAAATATATTAGTTATATTAGCATTAGCAGATAGCAGTTAAAACAACACAGAAACGCATGCATATAGGTATGGCCCTCATTTTGATATTTTGATATTTCCATTTATATTTGATGATGTTTTTATCAGTGATTGAGTTGATCCATGGTCTGGATCTCCCCTCACAGCTCTACAAATATATATATATACAGTGAATTAACTGCCAATGGCTGTTAATTTACCCAAACCCAGGACAGGATTAGTGTGCATCATTTTTGCACAATAACAATAAACCTATTTACTTTGAAAAGACAAAGATAATTCAATGTTTTTTTTTTCACAGCAATGGCAATATAAATATATACAGCTCTGGACAACAAAAAAAAAATTAAGAAACCACTTCAGTTTCTGAATCATTGCTATATATACTGTAGGTATATGTTTGAGTAAAATGAAGTTAAATGAACATTGTTGTTTTTTATTCTATAAACTACGAACAATATTTCTCCCAAATTCCAAATAATTGTCAAATATGGTCATTCAGAGCATTTATTTATTTGCAGAAAGTGAGAAAAGATGCAGAGCTTTCAGACCTCAAATAATACAAAGAAAACAAGTTCATATTTATAAAGTTTTAAGAGTTCAGAAATAATCAATATTTGGTGGAATAACCCTGGATTTTAATCACAGTTTTTGAATCGCAGCATCTTGGCATCATGTTCTCCTCCACCAGTCTTACACACTGCTTTTGGATAACTTTATGCTGCTTTACTCCTGGTGTAAAAATTCAAGCAGTTCAGTTTGGTGGTTTGATGGTTTGTGATCATCCATCTTCCTCTTGATTATATTCCAGAGATTTTTAATTTGCTAAAATCAAAGAAAGACATTGTTTTTAAGATTTTTAAAGAGTATGGAGAGCAGGAGGTTATACAGGGTGTCAAACACAGGAAGGGGAGGGAGTCCCAGCCATGACCTCTCACCTTCTCTCACACTTACACGTCCCGTGTGATTGGTTGGGACGTGTATACAGCGCTCTCTGTTCTCACTGTGCTTCGCTCTACACTGTAAACCCACACGCTGTTTGAACTCAAATGATTTAAGTCTGTTTTATATAAAATTGGATATTTCTAAACAATACTCAACTATTTTGAGTTAGTTGAACTCAGATTTGTGAGCTCATATACTGTACTATTCAAACTGAGATCTTTGAGTTGAATCAACTTATAATAACTGAGTTTAGTCCGTTTTACCATTAACAGCTTCTTTTCTATTGGCTTCTGTCACAATCTATTTGCATACTGGGCGTGTCCAACAGTTTCTGACAGACATTCACCATCAGTGTGTAGTGATTCCCCCCCCCCTGGACTACCTTACAAATAAATCAACTTCCCCTTCAGTTGTAAAAACTTGATGTTTTAATTTATGCTAACTCAAGTTTTCATTCCCCATTATTTAAAAAAAATTGAGTAAAGTAAACTCAACTTATCAGTTCTTACAGTATAACAAAAATAAATAAAAAAGTTAAATCAACTTCCCCTTTAGTTGTAATAACTTGATATGCACTTTAAAATAAGACTACCCTTATAAAGGGTTTATAAAAGGCTTATTAATTAGATTATTAAGTATTATTGATTAGGTTTTAAATGCCTTAAAAACATTGATAAGCAGTTACAACATACATCAATTAAAAATGCAACAGTGATCCGTTGTTTGCTAAGTCATTTAGTTTAAATTAAATAGTTAAATATATTTACAAATATATTAATATGACTAATATTGTTTAATGCTGATTGATGGAAAACACAAAGTAAAATCAGTATCTATAAAGATCTGAGGTTTGAGAGAGGTTATAAATGAGTGTAGAATCACTACTTTGCCATTAGTTTTAAAATATTTTCAGCCTAATTAATAACCATTAATAATCTCCTTTATAAACCATTTATAAACCCTGTAAAAAGGTAGTCTTATTTTAAAGTGGTACCAAGTTTTTATTACCCATAACTTAACTTTTTTAAGGCAACCAGTTTTCTTAATTTTTTTAAAGTAAATTTAATGTATCCAGGGTTACAGTGTGGAAGAGAAACCGGAGGTTAAGAGCTGAAAGGAAGTGAGGAGTCGGCCGTCGGTCAGTCAGGCTTAAAGTGGTGCATAAGCTCAGCGTTGCTGCAGGGAGGCGTCAGCATGGAGCCGGGCCCCGGGGCCACCTTCAGGCCTGGCTATTGTGCAGCAACAAGCCGGTCCATTCACAGAGCCTGCGTGTAGCTAAACTGCGCTAATGAGCGTAGCGCTGGAGCCGCGCCGCATCACAGGCCTCCATTCAGCAGCACAATGCGTGGGCCGGGTCCCAGCAGAGAGGACGCAGGGGGGGTCAGTCCGGGGCGGCCGGGGCCACTCGGCCCCTCGTCACAAGAGCTGGCCCCCGGCTCTCCCAGCACACACTTTAATGACCGGCCAATCAAAAGAGGACAGGGCTGACTGACGGGGGGAGGTGGTGGTGGGAGCATGTGGGCAGAGGGGAAAAAGAACACAAGCCACAATAACAGAATAACAGAATTACAGAATAAAAGTCCCTCAAACACAAATCTGAGAAATATTACGCTCTCTCTTCTTCTCCTCAAACCAGGAATTTTTACTCAGAAAAGTACTGAAAACCTACTAGACCTCACATCCCTAGTTAAGAAAAAATGTAGATTAAAGTATATTAAGCATTATTATGCTCTATAGTGCACTAAAGTATTAGTGTTTTCTTGTAGCCACATTATTATTATTAATCAGTATATCTAAAGAGTGCTAAAATGGAACTTCTTTTTTTTTGTACTTATTTTACTTACTTAAATGTATAAAAAATAGTTAAAATATATTTAAATATACTTTATTACAGTTTTCAGCTCATTATTTGACATTTAAATGTTATTTAACACAGCATTCTATCATTTACATATATTTATATTTTCCTAATTATAATTACAGAGCACTGAAATACATTTTAACTGATACATTAATATAAAATGAATATATATATATATATATATATATATATATATATATATATATATATATATATATATATATATATATATATATATATATATATTAAACATTTTACCAATTTAGTTATTTAAGTTAAATAATACATTTACGTGAACTACTGTAACAGTTGTTTAGAACACACTTTGCTTAAAAAAATTACAAAATTATATTTGGAAATAAAATATATTTGGTCAGTCCGGCCCCTGGCCCTCCCAGCACACACTTTAATGATCGGCCAATCAAAAGAGGACAGGGCTGACTGACGGGGGGCGGTGGTGGGTGAATGTGAACACAAGCCACAATAACAGAATAAGAGAATTACAAAATTACAAAATAAAACTCCCTTAAACACAAATCTGAGAAAAATTACAATCTCGCTTCCTCTCCTCAAACCACAACATCAATCAGTTAACCTTCAGCTCATTCTTTTATATTTATATAATCTCATTTTCTGTACGTGCTGTAATTTTGAGAAGGAGAGTAACGTAATTTTAATTCTTATTATGTAATGTAAATATGCAGTATTCACAATAAAACTACCAAGAGTCCCAAGTGTGAATTTTCAGGACTTTTTACTCAGAAAAGTACTGGAAACCTACTAGACCTCACATCCCTAGTGAAAATAAAATGTAGATTAAAGTATATTAAGCATTATTACTCTCTATAGTGCACTAAAGTATTAAAGTGTGTTCCTGTAGCCACATAATTATTATTAATCATTATATTTAAAGAATGCTAAAATGAAACAACTTTTTTGTACTTATATTACTTACTTAAATGTATAAAAAAATAGTATAAAAGTCTTTTATTTTAAAAGTGTACTTAACTGTACTAAATCAGAACTATTTTAAATATATACTTAAGTAACATTTAAACTAATAAATTACACTACTTCATGTACTGTATGTAACCCCATATTTAAATATGCTTACTGTCAAATTATTATAATACATTTAACAATGATAATAAAATATTACAACTGTATCACTATTTATTATACACCAGGTATATTAGAAATGATAACTAAGAATTGATGTTAAATATATGTGATCTATATTTACACATTAAAGTACAAATATATACATGCTTCTTGTTCCTGTATTTTGTAAGTAGCACAACTCTAGTATACTTTGTTGGGTATAAAATTAAAATTAAAACAATTAAATATAATCTATTACAATTTGTAGCTCGTTATTTGACATTTAAATGTTATTTAACACAGCATCCTATAATTTACATATATTTATATTTTCCTAATTATAATTACAGAGCATTGAAATACATTTTAACTGTTACATTAATATAATATCTATATATATATATATATATATATATATATATTTTTTTTTTTAAACATTTTACCAATGTAGTAATTTAAGTTACATAATAAATTTAAGTGAACTACTTTTATAACAGTTGTTTTAACACACTTTGCTTAAAAATATACAAAATTATATTTGGAAATAAAGTATATACTCACTCGGCCCCTCCTCACACTTTAATGACCAGCCAATCAAAAGAGGACAGAGCGAACTGACGGGGGTAACAGAATAACAGAATTACAGAATAAAAGTCCCTCAAACACAAATCTGAGAAATATTACTCTCTCGCTTCCTCTCCTCAAACCACAACATGAAGCAGAGCCTCCCGCTGCTGTAAACCACTCCAAACCTGCAGCTAATGGACGCTGTGGTTTCATCCGCCGTGCTCCTCTTCCTCTCTAAGCGCTACGATATCAGCATATCAGAAACACAAAATGCACTTCCTCTGCTTTTCATTATGTATAATCAGCTCTTTCCCGTCAATTTATTATTTAATCTCTTTAAATCCTTTTTTTCCATTTTTAAATATTTACATTGAATTTAGATATAGATAGGTGGCCCTAAAGACTAATAAAAACGTTTGTTGTACAAAAAACGGACCACGTAACATTTCAAAAAGCACAAGTAACATAACTAATAACGTAATAGTTCCTACGATCAAAATTCCTTGTTCACATGTCGAAAGCTGGGAGGGAGGAATAGTATTTTAAAATATGTGAATATGTGAATAATTTCCAATAATTCTCCAAGCCAACCTAATACACATTAATATGCATTAATCCCAAGGGTCAGTCTGAATTTTCAGGAAGTACTGGAAATAATAAATGCTGGCTATAAGTACATATGTTTCATAACTAGGTGGTTGCTGTGGAGTTGCCAGGTGGTTGATGTAGTGTTGCTAGGTGGCTCTAAAAACATAGTTCCTACGATTGTTCCTAGACAGCTGCTGTGGTGTTGATAAGTGGTTGCTAGGTGGTTGCTATGGTGTTGCTAGGTGGCTCTAAAAACATAGAGAACATAAAATTGGTTGTGTCCATGTCGAAAGCTGGGTGGGAGGAATAGCATTAAAAAAGAATGTGATTGTAATAATTTCCAATCATTTTTTAAGCAAACTTAATACACAGCATTAATCAGATTTTTCAGGAATTTTAGAAAGGTACTGGAAACCTGGACGTCACATATTGCATTTCATTGCATTGCAATAGCAAGGAAAAGGAAAAACACACAAAAAACAACAACATGGCAGCAGCACCAGCGCAGGAGTCGCATGCACACGGTGGCCAAAAAGCAGGACATGTCAGCTTCCATCAGCTGCAGAAGCCCTTTTTTCACAGCAGCTATTTTCAAAGCTCCCAGGAGCGAGACGGGCGGCCATTAAAACCCTGTTAAAACACTTCTGATGTTGTCGGCGGCCGCGAGGTGCAGCGGCCCCGCCCGAGCCCAGAGATGCTATCTGCCTACAGCAGTTCACCACCGCTGTCAATACTATCAGAGGAAAGGTGCAAGATGAGCAACAACCTAATTTGGGCATCAAAGTTTCATGAGTTTTCCCCAGGCAAGAGCTGAGGAAGAGAGGAGGATGGAGGGAGGAAAAGGGTGAGGAAGAGGATGGAGGGAGGGGTGGAGAGCCCTGTGTTCACTCCACCGAATGACCTTCATCCCTGAACCTTTTAAAATCCTCTAAAACGCACAGCTTACACTCCGCCGTATTAAAAGCAAGACGGGAGGAGGGGAAACCAGGCTGCTCGCACTTTTAAAGTCCCGACCTCGGGCTGAATTACATTTACAGCATCGACACGTATAATAGTGACCCTTTCAGAGAGCTCGCTCTGACCTCAAGAAGCTTTCTCCCTCCGGAAGCAGGAGAAAAGAGGAGAAGAGCTTTTATTTATTCACTATATCTGTACCTCCCTCCCGAGCAGCTACAGCACTACAGCAACACATCTCTACATCACAACTTCAGAAACATTTACAGAAACTTCAGCAGCACATCTCACCACACACCCCTCACCTCCAGCTATCACCTACAGTAGTGCTGGGCGATATGGGAAAAATCATATATCACAATATGGAATTTTTTATATCACCATAACGATATATCGAATATCATGATATACCCCGTTTAAGTATGTTTTCAGTTATTCTTCCAAAAATATGACAAAATAATATCATTGCTTACTTTTTTCCAACTTTATTTCAAAGTGACATTAAACCCAACTTTCACAAATGAGAATTACTACCTTTCAGTGCAGCTATATATATATGTGAATATATCAAATGAAAACAGATGAGGTAGATGCATTAGCTCATTTTTTCAAAATTATACAGGTATTTAAATTGAGTTATCAAAATAAACTCAATTAATATTTTTTAAAGTGTCCGTCAAATAACGTAAAGCAGCGTCACGTCACAAAACCAAAATTAGATTACTTTATTATCACTTATATAAACTGAGTTTATGCAAAGTGACCACGCCAATACATTTCATCGTAGCCTACTTTATATATTTGCATGAATAATTGATGAAATTACTGTAGAAATGACTTTTCTATCGTCCCCACGATATTTATCCTCATATCACACATAAAGCACAAACCTGCAGCACAGTGTATAGCGTACACGCACTAGTGAATAGTGATCAGATGCACGTAGAGCGCTGAAGGCTATATCTGTAAAAGATCAATATGTGGGCAGAGCGACCTGAGAGCACTCAGAGAGGAAGACCTAATGTAGGAGAAGAAAAAGAGGAAGGACGTGTTTATTTAACAGGCTTTCATAAACTCATTAAAAGACTTCTTTTATATATATATATATATATATATATATATATATATATATATATACACATACATATGGTACTGAAACTATAAGACTATTAGAGTTTTAGTTGAGAGTGTGAGGTGAGTAGAGTAGAGTGTAGAGTAGAGTGTGAGTAGAGTAAAGTGTGAGTAGAGTACAGTGTGAGAAGAGTGTGAGTAGAGTAAAGTGTGAGTAGAGTGTGAGTAGAGTGTGAGTAGAGTAAAGTGTGAGTAGAGTAGAGTGTGAGTAGAGTGTGAGTAGAGTAGAGTGTGAGAAGAGTAGAGTGTGAGTAGAGTGTGAGTAGAGTAGAGTGTGAGTAGAGTACAGTGTGAGAAGAGTACAGTGTGAGAAGAGTGTGAGTAGAGTAAACTGTGAGTAGAGTAGAGTGTGAGTAGAGTAAAGTGTGAGAAGAGTGTGAGTAGAGTAGAGTGATAGTAGAGTGTGAGTAGAGTCGAGTGTGAGTAGAGTAGAGTGTGAGTAGAGTAAAGTGTGAGTAGAGTGTGAGTAGAGTGTGAGTAGAGTAGAGTGTGAGTAGAGTAGAGTGTGAGAAGAGTGTGAGTAGAGTAAACTGTGAGTAGAGTGTGAGTAGAGTAAAGTGTGAGTAGAGTGTGAGTAGAGTAGAGTGTGAGTAGAGTGTGAGTAGAGTCGAGTGTGAGTAGAGTAGAGTGTGAGTAGAGTGTGAGTAGAGTAGAGTGTGAGTAGAGTGTGAGTAGAGTAGAGTGTGAGTAGAGTCGAGTGTGAGTAGAGTCGAGTGTGAGTAGAGTGTGAGTAGAGTAGAGTGTGAGTAGAGTAGAGTGTGAGTAGAGTAGAGTGTGAGTAGAGTGTGAGTAGAGTAAAGTGTGAGTAGAGTGTGAGTAGAGTCGAGTGTGAGTAGAGTGTGAGTAGAGTCGAGTGTGAGTAGAGTGTGAGTAGAGTAGAGTGTGAGTAGAGTAAAGTGTGAGTAGAGCCACGGGAACTCAGCAGAACTCAGAAGGCGAGTTGTTCGGTGCCACGCAGTTGGCTTTTTTGGCGAAAGGCGAACAAAGAAAACAAACAGTCCGGAGAGGAGTTGGGAAGGAGGTGGTGGCAGGAAGACGCCTGTGGTGGCGGTCGGTCCTGGGTGATTTTAAGGTCTACGGGATGTGAGGCTGTGTGAATCAGTGGATATTGGATTGTGCTCTCATACTTCTCATCACCACAAATGCAGTCAATCATACGAGATGTGGCGTCTGGAAACCGCTTCACTAGAGTTCACACTACGTTCACACTTGTTAATAACAAACAATGATGCCTAAAACACATCCCATTCCTAAATCAGATACCTGCTTTAAACCAGGTGCCCTCTTTAGCAATCTCAAATACTTTCTTACAGCACATCACATGTGGTTTCTGACCACAGCAACCCTGCATTTTGTCTGAATTTAGCTCCAGAGAAAAACTAGCGAACATCAAGTTTCAGACAATAGTGTCTGAAGTGGCATGAGAGACTATATTTGGTTTGAAACATATTTGGTTTGAAAAGTACACACTGTAGAATCTTGTATGGCTGCCTCAAAGTCAGGAAATCTTTTTTTTGTTTGTTTGTTTTTGCAACCTAAAATTGCAGATTGCAATTCTGGGGGATTTTGAGGACGCAGCTGATGTATCCTTCTAGCCTCTCGGTTACCAACATTTCTTTACACAATTTCTTTTTTTAGTGATACACAAAGATAAGGACCATAATAAAGCGGCCTAAGACAAAGCTTCTAAAACACAAACTTAAAACCGTATAATCATATTTGTTATATTGTATATTGTATTGTATATTGTTGTAACTAAAGCATTCACAGTTTATATATCGTACTGTGGCAGTGCAGAGTATGGAGATGGCATTAGGAGCTCTCAGTGGAGCTTCCAGCATGCTCGAGGCCACTGTTTATTTTATTTTTAGGATTTTTAAAAGGGATTTTTTTTTTGGGGGGGGGGGGGGGGGGGTGGTTATATGTGTATTTGTGTATTTGCATTTGTTACATAATTTAGTTCTTATTTTAAGTATTTTAAGTCTAGTTGTAGTCTCTAGTATGAATTAATATCATGTGAGCTGGTGTTTGTGAAAAAGTGCTCTGGTGATCCGGTATAGCACTGCTTTAGTCCGGTGGAGGAGCTAAGTGCAATTCAGCCACTCTGGTAAAACGCCAAATCCACCGGAGATCCTATTTAAACCTATAGTTATTTACACACAGAGGTGGGTAGAGTCCAGATCCAGAAAGTAAAACAGAACTGTTCTAAACTGTTTTAACTCCTATCTATCTCAATTGTACTTGGCTGGTGGTGTTTTTCCTCCATAGACTGATTCTAACCATTTGTTTCTTAGCTCTGAATTACTGGGTAAAGTATATAAACACTGATGTGTTATTCACACAAATAACACAGGAATGAACTGCATGCTGTTCTGTTCCTAGCGCTGTTAGTTATCTCCTATCTGATGAGACGGCGTCGCTGCCCAGCTTCAGCTCTGCCTGTGGGCGGTCCCGAGCCGAGGTGGGCGGGGCCATGAATACTAATTGACGGGTTGATGTAGAAACGGTGCTTTTCCTGATCGACTCTGATTGTGTTTTTTAGAATATTTTCTTTTACTAGCTGCTGCAGAGAATGAGGAAGAGGTTGAGGAAGAGGTTCATCATGTGCAGCATCATAAACAACTCAGAGAGAACTACTGTATTCTGGATTTTAGTGGAAGAACACCTTTAAAGTGATAAAGTGACTCTAAACCCAGCAGAAGTGCGTGCTGACTGTAAAAGCTCTCTCACTTTTGTTAACCAGTGATACGGCCAAAGTGCTCGCCCTTCACCAGAGAAAGCTCATGAATAAATTATAGCAAAGGGAATCAAATCTGTGGCTGAAGCTTCTGCTCGACTGGTTTCTGACACATTAGTAAAAACTGTCAGTGTGAGGAAGAGTGTGGGACAGGTCACTGAAGGTCCAGATTGACCACGTTAAAACCTAAAACAGCCCAGGGGTCTATCAATCAGATCTCCCAAAAAACTACCACCACGAAAAAGTTCAGCTCAAACTGAACTGTGATTCATAAATAATTCAGAGAAGGATTTCTACTCGAGTTTAGAGGATTTAGAGTAAATATCTGACTGCATCCAGCAAAAAGAACATTAGTGAGGTCAGGATGTTGGATGATCACCAGCCCATATCTTTCACATCTCCTCACAACTCATTCTTAAAGTGCTGGATGGAGCACCATCGTTTCAGTGAACACAGATCCAGAGGTCCACATCTCAAAGCAAAGCAGGGGGACTTTATATATTCCTATCTCATTCCTGGCATTAGACATGGTCAAACTAGCAGATAAGTTTAAGTTTATCTGCTCCAGAGAGCTCTATTCTATTGGTAGCAATAGTGAAAATCAATCAAATGGTGCACAAATGGTGCATTCATGGAGTATTCTGTAGACATATACTCCCCTAGGCCCCTTAAGAGCATTTAAAGTATGTTCAAATTAGGTAAAGAATACAAAAAGTGCATTTTCAGTTCAATATACTTTCTGGAAATACACATTAAATATACTTTCTTTGCATTTCCATAAAAAGCATTTTTAAGCCATGCTTTAAATTATGAATTGTGTTGATAGAAAACATATATAGTGGCATTAAACACTGCCTAAAGTGCACTTGGGTAGTGTAGTTTTTTTTCAGTAGCATTAAGGTGTACACAATATATGTGCATCAATAAGTTACAATATGTTTAAGTGTATTAAAAAGGTAACACATTTAAATCAACCTTAGGTTCGCAGAAGTTGCACAAATCCTTTTAATGTTGTGTTTAAATATAGCTTAATAACAACTGAAATATACTTAAGTTGCCCTAAGTTGTTCCAAAATAAAACATTTAGTATGTATTTAAGTAAATATTAAAATTTTAAAAAGTATGTACTTTTCCATTTTAAGTATACTTTTAAAAAATATTAATACTTAATACACTTTTATTTTACAATTACTAGGATTGCAAAATATTTGCAAAATATTTTTATATTTTTGTTTGTGATATAGTGTATTGTGATCTTTAAAAATACATGCATTTTTACCAGACTGTAACAGACGTCTATGATCTAACAAGTCATGATACTAATGACGTATGTATATATATATATATATATAACCAAGATTTAAGTAAAATAAATTATTTAAAACTGATATAGTCATCAATTGTATAATCCTTCAATTGTAATGAAAAATCAGCTATATATTTTTGCCTTACTCATGTACCCAAAGCCATATTAGTGTACCGTATTTGTCACCCTAGTAAAGACAATAAAAAAAAACGTAGGAAAACTCAGAAAAACACACAAAAGAGACGGAGCTACTGGACTGGCGGTCACTTGCATCGGTGCCAGAAAATATATACGATCTATACTATCATTCAAAAAACTAAAAAAATTAAATCTTCTCGCAAATAATTCTGATTTATGTAGGTTATGTAGGTTATGAGCCCTTTAAACTTCGAAGAGTTCATATTAAAGACTGAAGCTTCCTCAGTTCAATCAGAACCAAACTAAATCCCCACTCCGTCTCCAAGAATGTGCTTCATAAGATCGTCTTCAGGAAGAAAAAAAGAGAGAAAAATGAGAATAAAGGTGGGGAAACTCTCAGTTCTCAGTTCAGTTCTGAGGGGTGAATTCCTGTATATTATATTATTATTGAGGACAGAGTGACCCGGCCATCATAAGCACTGAGCACGGCTCCAGGAGGCCGGAGTGATAAAAACAGATTTAAGGAGGATCCAACTGACTGAGCTCTTTACTGGCATTCAGAAGAGGGGGGGGGGGGGGGTGCTAAGAGAAACATCATGGGAGGGTAAGTAAGTAAGTGCATAAGGATCGCTTGTTGTAACTGTTTTAAATTCATTTAAATTTTAATACATGTAATTTTCTGGGAAGAGAAACCGCACAGATTCAGTGGAATATGCTGTATGTATATTTGTGTGTATATGTGTGTATGTACAGTTGTGGTCAAAAGTTTACATACACTTGTAAAAAAACATAATGTTATGGCTGTCTTGAGTTTTCAATAAGTTCTACAACTCTTATATTTCTGTGATAGAGTGATCGGAACACATACATGTTTGTCACAAAAAACAGTCATAAAATTTGGTTCTTTCATAAATTTATTATGGGTCTGCTGAAAATGTCACCAAATCTGCTGGGTCAAAAATATACATACAGCAACATTAGTATTTGGTTACATGTCCCTTGGCCATTTTCACGGCAACTAGGCGCTTTTGGTAGCCATCCACAAGCTCCTGGCAAGCTTCAGGTCGAATGTTTGACCACTCTTCTTGACAGAATTGGTGCAGTTCAGCTAAATGTGATGGTTTTCTTGCATGAACCCGTTTCTTTAGCACTGTCCACATGTTCTCAATGGGGTTTAAGTCAGGACTTTGGGAAGGCCATTCTAAAACCTTAATTCTAGCCTGGTTTAGCCATTCCTTTACCACTTTTGATGTGTGTTTTGGGTCATTGTCTTGTTGGAACACCCAACTGCGCCCAAGACCCAACCTTCGGGCTGATGGTTTTAAGTTTTCCTGCAGAATTTGGAGGTAATCCTCCTTCTTCATTATCCCATTTACTTTCTGCAAAGAACCAGTTCCACTGGCAGCAAAACATCCCCAGAGCATAATACTACCACCACCACGCTTGACAGTAGGCATGGTGTTCCTGGGATTAAAGGCCTCACCTTTTCTCCTCCAAACATATTGCTGGGTGTTGTGGCCAAACAGCTCAATTTTTGTTTCGTCTGACCAGAGAACTTTCCTCCAGAAGGTTTTATCTTTGTCCATGTGATCAGCAGCAAACTTCAGCCGAGTCTTAAGGTGCCTTTTCTGGAGCAAGGGCTTCTTTCTTGCACGGCAGCCTCTCAGTCCATGGCGATGTAAAACACGCTTGACTGTGGAGACTGACACCTGTGTTCCATCAGCTTCCAAATCCTTGCAGACCTGCTTCTTGGTGATTCTTGGTTGACTCTTGACCATCCTGACCAATCTCCTCTCGGCAGCATGTGATAGCTTGCGTTTTCTTCCTGATCGTGGCAGTGACACAACTGTTCCATGCACTTTATACTTGCGTATAATTGTCTGCACAGTTGCTCTTGGGACCTGTAGCTGCTTTGAAATGGCTCCAAGTGACTTCCCTGACTTGTTCAAGTCAATAATTCGCTTTTTCAGATCCACACTGAGTTCCTTTGACTTTCCCATTGTAGCTTTTGTAGCTGAGTCTAATCACTGGGTCAAATGAGCCCTATTTAAATGGGCTCATGAGAAGTCAACAGCTGTAGTCAATCAGAATCACTTACAAGAAGTGAAGAGGCCATGACATGAAGCTAATTTGATTGACACAACTCGCTACATCACCAAAATTGACAAATTTTGTTGCTGTATGTATATTTTTGGCCCAGCAGATTTGGTGACATTTTCAGCAGACCCATAATAAATTTATGAAAGAACCAAATTTTATGACTGTTTTTTGTGACAAACATGTATGTGTTCCGATCACTCTATCACAGAAAAATAAGAGTTGTAGAACTTATTGAAAACTCAAGACAGCCATAACATTATGTTTTTTTACAAGTGTATGTAAACTTTTGACCACAACTGTATGTGTGTATGTATATGTGAATATATGTGTGTATATATGTGGATATGTGTATATATGTGTGTATATGTGTGTGTATATATGTGTGTATATGTATTTGTGTGTATATATGTATGTATATGTATTTGTGTGTATATATGTATGTATATGTATTTGTGTGTATATATGTGTGTATGTGTATATATGTGTGTATATGTATATGTGTATGTGTGTATATGTGTGTATATATGTGTGTATAAATGTGTATATATGTATGTATATGTATTTGTGTGTATATATGTGTGTATGTGTGTATATGTGTGTATATGTGTGTGTATATATGTGTGTATATGTATATGTGTATGTGTGTATATGTGTGTATATATGTGTGTATAAATGTGTATATATGTATGTATATGTATTTGTGTGTATATATGTGTGTATGTGTATATATGTGTGTATATGTGTGTGTATATATGTGTGTATATGTATATGTGTATGTGTGTATATGTGTGTATATGTGTGTGTATATATGTGTGTATATGTATATGTGTATGTGTATATATGTGTGTATAAATGTGTATATATGTATGTATATGTATTTGTGTATATATATGTGTGTATATGTATATGTGTATGTGTGTATATGTGTGTATATATGTGTGTATAAATGTGTATATATGTATGTATATGTATTTGTGTGTATATATGTGTGTATGCACGGCCTCCTCTTGGCCCCTGGTGCGCGTGCATGCGTTCCCCCGCTAGGCTGGAGTTTATTCACAGAAAGTGTGCGGGGAGCATCAGGGCCGGCTGGCTGATGCGGAGTGACGAGGCGTCTCCAGCGAGGGGAGAAGTTAGCATGTCAGGCAGGTCAGCACAGGGCAAGCAGACAGTCAATAAAATATTCAGCACAGCGCTCCTCTACCACTGATCTAATACCCCAAAACCCGTCTGACGCTCAAAAAAAGGAAAAGCGCAGCGTGTTTCTGAGTGAACTCGCCGGTTTTAGTGGAGGAAAGATTCGCTCAATTATGATCTAATTGACTCGTTCGGCCCATGAGTTCCTCACAGGAAACGGCATGGATTTTCTCCTGGAGGTAAAGCGAGGCCGGGGTCTGAATACAGAAAGTTCAAAAGTGCACAATGACGACCTACTGAGAAGAAGAACTGCTACAACCCCACTTAAAAATGATGAGTTTCTTTAATTTTACCAAATTAAAAACCTCTGGAATATAATCAAGAGGAAGATGGATGATCACAAACCATCAAACCACCAAACTGAACTGCTTGAATTTTTACACCAGGAGTAAAGCAGCATAAAGTTATCCAAAAGCAGTGTGTAAGACTGGTGGAGGAGAACATGATGCCAAGATGCATGAAATTAAAACTGTGATTAAAAACCAACCAGGGTTATTTCCCTAAATATTGATTATTTCTGAACTCTTAAAACTTTATGAATATGAACTTCTTTTCTTTGCATTATTTGAGGTCTGAAAGTTCTGCATCTTTTTTTGTTATTTCAGTCATTTCTCATTTTCTGTAAATAAATGCTCTAAATGAGAATATTTTTATTCTGAATTTGGGAGAAATGTTGTCTGTAGTTTATAGAATAAAACAACAATGTTCATTTTACTCAAATATAAACCTATAAATAGCAAAATCAGAGAAACTGATTCAGAAACTGAAGTGATCTCTTCATTTTTTTTCCAGAGCATTTGCTTGCAGAAAAACAAAAAAGATGCAGATAACTTTATGCTGCTTTACTCCTGGTGCAAAAATTCAAGCAGTTCAGTTTGGTGGTTTGATGGTTTGTGATCATCCATCTTCCTCTTGATTTTATTCCAGAGGATTTTAGGTTGGAAAAATAAAAAAAAACTCTTATTATTTTCCCGAGCTGTATAATATATATATATATATATGGTTGATCTCAGCATCCACAGCATCTTCTCCCTGTGCCCTCAGACCCACTTCTCTCCACATCCACAAACACCAGGTCAGATTTCTCTAAGCTCTCAGTTCAGCTCAGACTTTAAGCAATAAAACTAAAAAAGTAGCCATAAAAAGAGGGATTTTATACAGATGTTACACAGACATAACAATAAATATAAATACTACATTATTTGAACACAGATAGATTACACAATAAATCCTGTATGATGTAGTTTCAAATGTTTTCATCGTTGGAAACAACTGTAGTCTTAAAACATGAAACATTGATCATAAAACATATGTGATCATTGATTACGTATATGAATTTACACTGACAGGCTTAAACACACACACACACACACACACACACACACACACACACACACACAGAACAGAATATGTTTTATATTTTATATACCTCTTGCTTTATGAGGTAGAGTCACCTGGAATTCAGGCTTTCAGTTAACAGCTGTGCTGAACTCATCAAGAGTTAATTACCTGAATTTCTTGTCTCTTAATAAAGTGTTTGAGAGCATCAGTTAAAGTAAAGTAGTGAAGAGGTAGAGTTACAGGTATACAGTGAATAGTGAATATTTGAGTAATGTTCGAATCCAGGTTATGAGAAGAAACAACAACTTAACTAAATAAAGATTAAAAAATGACCTAAAAAAACGAAGGTCTGTTAATCTGAAACATTTCAAGAACTTTTTAAGAAAGTCTCCTTAAGTACAGTCACTGCGAATATCACAAAAAAACTTAATAATGATGAAACTGGCACTCATCAGGACCATCCCATTTGGAACATTTAACACAAATTTGTAATTTGGACCTCAAATTTGTCACATAATTTTCTCTTTTTGCAGAATCTGGTGATGTATGTGTGGTTTTATTTAACATCGGACACTACCCTTTCCGTTTTCTTGTCTCCCACTCCCACACACACAGTTTCTTAACTTTCTAAAAAAAAGGAAAGTAGATTTTTAATTGTTTTGCATTTAATAAAATATAAATAAATATAATTTTCTTTGCTAACCTTGCATTCTTTTATTTACATTTAACTATGCACTTTTAAAGCTTATGTACTAAGACGAAAACAATCGTCATCAGCTGCTTAAAATAACTTATAATGTAACTTGAAAATAACTTGTGAGTAAGTAATACACTCAAGTGTATTATTGTGATATATTTATACCACAGTTCCATTATCATTATCACTGTTTATTGAAAGATTTTAAAGTTAAAGTTAAAGAGGAGTAGAAAATAGGATCTGTTTGGTTATAAAAACTACACCAGTTAGAATAGTTCCATTGCTGCTCTGTTTGTTTGTAGCTGTGCTGTTTGGTTTGTAAGCGCTGCTGCATCATGGCTAGGTTACCTGTATGTGGCGGAGTACTACAGTAAGACATGGAGAGCTTTGGTTACAGTGCATTACCGGCTGATAGCGGTACTCATAGAACGTGTCTCAGCCAATCACATTGTTAGGGTCGAAACTAAGACTACAAAACACACACAGCACCTGCCTTTTATTTCTGTTTCCACCACTTCTCTCTGCCCACAGGAGGCTGGAGATACAGGGTCCTGCAGGGAGAAGGCGCTGGTTTTATGGCTCAAGATTGGGAGCTAAACTAAGAGGTTAAAAGAGAGAGAGAGAGAGAGAGAGAGAGAAAGAGAGAGAAAGAGAGAGAGAGAGAGAGAGAGAGAGGCTGCATCTGCTGCTAAAGTGCTGGTGGTGTTTTTATTTTCCGAAGGCACGCCAAAATACATCACAGAAGTCCCGAGGCCCGTCGTTTTCAGATACCTATAAATAAAAGCTTTTCGCTGCTCCGGCTGCTGCTGCTGCACACAGGCTGCACCGGAGTAAACAGCCCTGATGAAAAACATTCGTCACGGAGAGCGCGAGAGAGCGAGAGAGAGACGCCGCGAGAGAGGGAGAGGAAAAAAGAAAAGAAAGATAGACCCTCTACTTTTCTACCATTTTCATGACCGACCGCAACACGCCGGACCTCCCAGTACTGTAACTCTAGACTTTATCAATCTGAACACAACTACTGATAGTAACAGCAAGAACTGTTAATTAAACTAATTGATTAATTAACAATTAATTAAAATAATGTCTCGTTAACCCTCTCTAGTTCTAATCTACACCTCTAGTTCTGAACAGTTTCTGAACATCATTTGTTGTGTTATTCAATAAACTACAGACAACATTTCTACTAAATTTCTACTAAATTCCAAATAAAAATCATTTAGTCATTTAGAGCATTTATTTACAGAAAATGGTGGAATAACCCTGGTTGGTTTTAAATCACAGTTTTTTTTCATGCATCTTGGCATCATGTTCTCCTCCACCAGTCTTACACACTGCTTTTGGATAACTTTATGCTGCTTTACTCCTGGTGCAAAAATTCAAGCAGTTCAGTTTGGTGGTTTGATGGTTTGTGATCATCCATCTTCCTCTTGATTATATTCCAGAGGTTTTCAATTTGGTAAAATCAAAGAAACTCATTTTTAAGTGGACTCTTATTTTTTCTGTATATAGCAAATAAATCTAACTAACCCTCCTGTTATGTTCATTTGTCAGGAACAGAAATGGGTTCTGCATGTTTAATTATCCAAAAGTTGTCTGAAACCAAAACAAACTCCATTACTAATTATTCTACAATATTTAGTGTAATGCTGTTCTTTACCTCTAACAGGTAATGCTTCACTTAGGATTATTCACTCATTTTTCATAAAAAAAAAATACATGTTCAAACTTTTTTTAGTGTTTCACTACTTTATTATTACTTTATTGAAAGACCAACAAATAAAACACAATAGTTTTACATAACATTGCAATTTAGTTTTACTTTTAACTATTTTTTCCAGATCTTCAAACTTTAAAAGGGTCAATTTGACCCAAAACACAAAAGGGTGGCAGTAGGTTGGCTCGACTCTAAAGTCTAAAATCTCATTTAGAATAGAAGTTGCTGCTGTATCCTGTAGTAGGTGGATCTCTGAGTTTCAGGAATGCTGCCGGTCCGGAACTGTTAATACTGATCTAACCTTCAGCACAATGGGACATATTTTACAGAAAAGATGCAGAAAAGCTGATAAACACGTGCAGCAGCTGGACAAAGAGCCGTCTCTCCTCGAGAACTGTGCCACCGTGCCGTCGCACCGTGAGAAAGACGTGAGAAAAGTGTGAGAAAGACACGCTTGTTTTGGGCTTCAACACAGCGGCCTATTTCATTGACTGGCCGTTCATTACCATCTTAACCCTTTGAACTCTAGGCTGTTTTGGTGTGTTTTTCTCTTTCAGGTCTTATAACACAGTAATTATATCAGACAGACACATGCCCTGATCTCTTTTACTCCAGAAGACATACGGCTGCTCAAAAATATCATCATTTAAAATGTAAAAGGAAGCAGAATTGTTATATTTTCCTGGAACTGATCATGATTTGCTAAAAATTTGGTCAAAATTTTACTTATTTTTGAATGTACAAATTTTAAATATATTCACACCTAAGATCTAATCAAAAATGGTTAGACTATTGTGTTTATGAGTTATAAAAAAGCATAAGAATATTGATGATTTAAGTTCATTACTTATTAATTATTACTTTGATAAAATATATGAAGACACTCAGAGCAGCCTATGCCTTTCAGTATTTTGAGGATCAGGACACACAAATAAAAGTAACTAAATATACAAAAATGTAAACTTTTTTTTAGTCTTAATGAATAAAAATTTAGTTTAGTGCAAAAATAACTACTTAGTAAAAATGTGCGAGTAAAATAAAATCTATATAAAGTAGTGCGCACACCATACCTTTAGTGCTTTAGTTTGAGTAAAGCAGGTAGTTTCACACTTTTTCTGTGGACACTTTTGAGTCTTTATTTACTGATATTATTATTTGGTTTGAAACATCATATAAATATGTTTGAAGCACTAAAGGTAAATAATATTGGTTGGGGAAGGAGATTTTTCACTTTTTTAGGTGTTTTTCTCTCAATGGGTTTCTTGTAGATTTAACTTTACCGCACTGGGATGTGATCACTATTTTTAGAAAGAGTAAGCTCCGCCCTTTCTAACCATATATGGATTATGTTTATGTGTGAAGGGATTCCTGAATAATTAAGCTGAGAACACAAGGTGAGATTTTGGACGTAAAATCCGTCTGTAGAGTTCTATGGGCTAAACATGCCCTACTAAACGTGAATGAGAATGAAGCCATAAAGCCAGGGCCTGGGCATAGCTGAGCCTCCCACACTCGCGCAGAGGCCTGGCTGCAGCTCTCGCGCCGGCCCTGGCCTGCAGAAGCCACTCGCGCAGGATGAAATAGAAAGAAAAAGGCAGGCCACATTTGTTTCCACTTAGGTTATATGATCTCTGGAGGTCTAATTTGAACAAATCCCCTGCTCCAGCCACAAACTGTACTCTCCATGTGAGATCTTTAATACTCAGGCTGGCGCTAATGTTGCACTAAAGTAAATAAAGAGGCGGGTGGAGGAGAGTGCAGCGTGGCAGCGCCGGCGTGGTCAAGCCAGGGCCTTAACACTTCCTACTCATTACTGTCGTACGAGTGACACTCGAGTAAACTCCAGCTCCTGAAAGCCTATCATTTAGCGGCGAGTGATCTCTCGCGCTGGCACCGCCTATAAACGCCCTTTATAAACGCCCTTTTCCTCCTGACAGCACAGCGCTCACAACGCTCATTAAAAGCATCAGGCCAGGATTCATGGCTAAATTGGAGCAGCCTGGTGTTCAATCTTCATTAATTGCACATTGCACCAGTAAGAGCAGAGTGTGAAGGTTCAATTAGCAGGGTAAGAGCACAGTTCTGCTCTAAATATTACAATGCACACAACATTATGGGAGACATACCAGAGTTCAAAAGAGGACAAATTGTTGGTGCACGTCTTGCTGGAGCATCTGTGACCAAGACAGCAAGTCTTTGTGATGCATCAAGAGCCACGGTATCCAGGGTAACGTCAGCATACCACCAAGAAGAACTAACCACATCCAACAGGATTAACTGTGGACGCTGTAAGAGGAAGCTGTCTGAAAGGGATGTTCGGGTGCTAACCCGGATTGTATCCAAAAAACATAAAACCACGGCTGATCAAATCACGCAGAATTCAATGTGCAAATCAACTCTCCTGTTTCCACCAGAACTGTCCGTCACCACAATCAATTATTGTGCTCTAAAACCAGGTGTTTCATGTCTGCTCAGATTTGTAAATACAAGAAACTTTCTGCCTCTTTAAATGACAGGGTTTATGCACTTTTAACCAATACATTTCCATGACTTTTTCATGCCTTTAAGGCAAATTTTTATGAGCATACGATTTTTAAAACATCAGTGCAGAAATGGACAATAAAATAAAAAATCTACTAAAACTATAATTGAAATTAAAGTAGATTATAGTAGCTCTAAAATTAATCTGACACAAAATTTTTAATAATAAAATGTGTTTCAGATACTGAGAACTCCATTGTGTAGAGCTAAATTACTGAATTCTGAACTTTGAGTTGATGTATTTGATTATGTATTTGTTAACTCAAAATAGATTTTTTCCATCAATAAAAGGAAACAAATATTTGTAGAGCAAATTTCCAGGACTTTTCCAAACCTTTCTGGGTATTTTTATTTTTCCAAACTGATCCAGACCTGGAAATTATTGCTTTATTCAAATTCCATGACTTTTCCAGGTTTGAATGACCCTGAAATGAACAGGGTCAGAATTCAATTCAATTCACTCGCCCGGCGAGTGCTCTCCCCACCGCGCGAGAGCCGAGCCGAGGCCCGGGGGGGAGGCAGCGCCTCAGAGTGCAGCCTGGTGAAAACTTAATGACTTGTCCTGTTTCATCTCCATATCTCCAGCCGGGGAGATGAGCCCTTCTCCCGCACAGCGCCGAGAACTCGGGGTTGAGCAGAACTCATCATCAGAGCCGTGTCCCACACCATTAACTTTTCATGTTAAATAAGGAAACACACGAGGACGGTGTACATGTTTGTGTTGTGTTGTAGTACAAACACGCTTTCTACCTTCACTACATTAATACTCACTTTACCTGAACATAGAATAAAATAACACAGAGAGCACTTTTCCTTCTGTTAGAGTCTAAAAAACGCTGAATCTGGAGTAGTTAGGACAGTACCGGCATCTCTGTACTGCTCCATCAGTTGCCAGAGCCCCGAGAGAGCACAGTTGGTCTTGCTCTCTCTCTGGGTGGGTACAGTACAGTAGATGGCGCTCTCTCTTTCCCCTCATCACTCCTAGGGTGATGTGGATCAGCACAAGGCTGCATCTGTGAGCTGATGTATCAGAACCGAGTCGCTGCGCTTTCCTCCGAGCGTTAGCGCTGTGATGCTACTCGGCAATGCTAAAGCATCAGCAGCAGTTTAAAAAAAAGGATGCGGAGTCTGACTTCACATTTACATGTGTCGGAGGAGGCGTGTGCTGGTCTTCTTTACCCTCCTGGTGTTGAGGGAGCATCACTAGTGATAGGTGAGTTCTAATGAGTGGGTTGGGTAATTGGTTATGTAAATTGAGGAGAAAATGGGAAAAATGAGAAAAAATAATCTCCATAAATAGTATTAGCAAAATAAAATACTTATTCAGATTTTAGGTAGAAATTAAAGTCATTAAATTTATGGTCCAATACACAACATGGCAAAAGTCACGGGACAGCAGTATGTTATCTTAGTCATAAAGTGCAATATCATGGAATGAATGGCTGTAAAACCCTGTATTTTTGTATAACCCTGTAAGTGAATCTGAACACTGGTCAACATGTTCATGGCAAGGCCATGTAAATAATTCGAGTTCAATA